>NC_057813.1:569832715-569855262 GCF_018294505.1 Triticum aestivum
CTATACGTCCACACCCGAATAACATACCATGGACTGTACGTCCGTGGTTTTAAATACAAGGAAATAAGCTTTTAAAAAACAACGTCTCTCATATAGGGCATTTCGTTCCTCATAGAGTAAATGCCCGTGGCTGTGCGTAAGACAAAGGTTAGCTTGACTCTATGTAATACCATCGACCATGCCTTTGAGCGCTTCATGCCCATGCCCGTGACAATTGTTACCCCGCGTAAAACTTAATCATGCCTCTCTGGTCCGACATACTTTGCCTCCTCTGGTGATAGAGTCAAAGGAATAACATACTATGGACTGTACGTCCACACCCGAATAACATACTATGGATTGTACGTCCGTGCTTTTAAATACAAGGAAATAAGCTTTTGAAAAACAATGTCTCTCATATAGGCCATTCCGTGCCTCACGGAGCAAACGCCCGTGGCTATGCGTAAGACAAAGGTTAGCGTGACTCTATGTAATACCACCGACCATGCTTTTGAGCGCTTCATGCCTGTGCCTGTAATAATTGTGACCCCGCCTAAAATGCAATCATGCCTCTCTGTTCTGACATGCCGTGTCTCCTCTGGCGATAGAGTCAAAGGAATCATTTGGAACACAAAGAGACACGAACGTAGACCCGAACTGTTCTACATGCCTGTGTGGCATGTAGGACAGTGCGTTACAATGCCGAAAGGAGGACCGTGTGTCCGGTACGTGAAAATCCGTGCCTCTGCCACACTTCATTGGTTTTGTCCGTGAGTGTTTCAGTAGAATCACCTGCAAAGCAGAGCCACGACCTTGAATCTTGTTGTGTCTTCATTTGTCAACGTGCCCGTGGAAAATTTTGCTACCCGCAGAGGGAAGATGACTGTAGGACCATGCTTGCGGCGTCAAACAAATTCTTCTATTGAATGTATGCCGTAAATAATTAAAACACGGACGGGCACGCCCGTGGCTGGTCTGCGTCTTCAACCATGCATCTCGTACCTTGTAAGCTGTGGCTCTATTTAATGTTTAAAGCAGCCACCTACCTTTTACTTGTTACGAGGATTAATTAACCCCGACCCTCCCGTCAAAAGAAAAAAAGAGGTAATTAATCTGGACCCCTCTGCTCCCCATCGCGGGTATTTAAGTCGTTTCATGGATTAACAAGTTGTAATCCATTTCTCCAGATCCACCTCAGTGAGCACTTGTCGTGAGCGGCGCCACCCGTGGAACAGAGCTGGAGATGGAAAGCGCTGCTCGTAGGATCAAGAGGTCGAGAGCGGTGCCTCCGGTGACGCCGCCTTCTGGTGGTGTTCTGGTCGTCGGAGGGGATGGAAGCGGCGATCGTGCTCCCTCTCAATCCGAGGAGGAAGAAGAGCTATGTCGTGTGGACCGCATCAGCAATCTCGCCGATGGCGTGCTAGGTGAGATCATCTCTCGTCTTCCCATCAAGGATGGCATCCGTACTGGAATCCTTGCACATCGCTGGCGTCCTTTGTAGCCCATCGCTCCTCTGAATCTCGACTGCCGCGAGATCTCTGTCTCTCATCTTTTTATCTATCAAGAAAAAGTTCAAATCAAGACCATATCTCATCTGTCCGCCTTCGCCAAGGAGTGCGTTCGCAAATGCTATTCCGGTCGAAATACTGTCTCTGATGCTGCCAGTCTTCCGGAATCGATTCTGTCCGGCCATGCTGGCTCTGTTAACCGCCTCTGTATCCCGGCGTGCTATCTGCAGTGCAGACCTTCCACCGTTGATGCCTGGCTCCGATCCTCAGAGCTGAACAATATCCAGGTTCTTGAGTTCTACTACCTCTGCCCAAGGTTTCTGACGCAAGAGGTAACATTACTGGATCTATGAACTTCGTCTTCGCCCTTGGCACCGGAGTCCTTATTTCGGTTTTCTTCCTCTCTCCACACTCTTGCCTTTGCTCTTTGCCAAATACCGGACAATTACGTTGAGACGCTTAAGCTACCACTGGCCAAAAGACTCTCGCTTGTGGAAGTTGATATATCAGATGCCTTGCTGCAAAGTATAATCCACTCTAGTTGCCCTGGACTTGAGTCTCTCCTATTTGTTTGCAATAGAGGAGGTCGTCGCATCACAATAAACTCGTCTAACCTTGTAAGCATTGGCATTCGTTGTCCATTCGGAAAACTCATTTATTGAGGATGCCCCTTCGATTCGACGGTTGATTGTTGATTGTCTGGTCGAAGGCTATTCGATAACTGTTGTCTCTGCACCTAAACTAGAGGCGTTGGGTGAATTCGTGTTCGTGCCCACCTCGACGCGTCTTGAGGTACTACCTTTCCTTCATACTGGAACAGAGTTGCACTTGTTCTGATGTTCGTTCTATTAATTTGATGGTCTATGTTCTATTCTTCATGCAGAGTCAGGACTTGGATTTAACCGGTGTCTCTACGTCTAAACCGTATCCATGTCATCCCACGTGTATTGAGGTATTGAGTTTTCACGATACTTCCAACTTCACTTTGTTTGTGAGGAAACAAGTTTGATTTCATCCAACCTTTATTCTACTTTGTTTTGTGATCCACCTTCTGTTACTTTTCATCAAGGGTTGAGGGCAGTCAGTCTAACAAGAATGCGTCAGTCTGTCAAGACCCTGCTTATCTACATGGTTTATAAGGTGGACATTGTCATTGAATTGCTGCAGTGCTTTCCAAAAGTGGAGAACTTGTTTGTCGAGGTGATGATCTTCAGAAATGTGCATACTGCAGTACTCGTTCTTTTTCAAAATGCTTTTCTTAATTTTGACTGAAATTGATGCAACCGTATCTACACATGATTTATTGTTGGATATATCCATACATAGGCAAGTCTATGTCTAACTTCTTGTTACGGAGGTGGTAGAACTAATTGTTTCATTTGGTTTTTTCATGGTCTGTAACTTTTTTATAGACGCTAAGTATTTTCAACCTATCATTTATATTTTAGGGATTTTCGATTTCTGATGGTGAAAAAAAGAAATGGCATCATAAGTACCGACAGTTTCTCAAACATCACGACATTTGTCTGAAGACACTATCACTGGAAGATTATGTTCGCTCCGGGAGTTACGCTGATTTCGCGATGTTCTTTGTTCTTAGTGCAAAGGATCTAGAGACCATGACCATTAAGTTTTCCTGCCCTCTCGCAGAGTTCACGGGAGTATTTTACGAAAAGCAACAAAAGGTTCTGGAGTGGCATAGAAGGGCTTCTAAACATGCATGTCTTAGGTTATCATCAAGTTGCAGCCATGCGCGTCCGCATTTAAGAACGAGGAGTATTGAATACCTAGATTTGACGGTTCCGTTTAGGTGTGGATGCTGAAATCAGGCCTTATGTTACTTGTCCAGGTGTATGGAGTTACTTGTTGTTGCATTCTCTTTGCATCTTGTGTAGGCTTGTCTGAAAGAGGAGCTTGGGTTCTATGTAAACTTTATCAGAGAACCCTTGTAGTCTTTGCACGGTTTGTAGGCTTGTCTATTTTTGTGTTGCGTGCAGCCATGAAGGAAGTTTATGGTTTTGCGGCTTTGTACGGGCCGAAGGACTATGTAATTCTTCTGCCCAGCCATGGCGGAGATGGTCAATGAAAAGTGATGAGCAAGAGGAAAGGAAGGCCTGGCGGCGGACGAAGGAAGGAGTAGAATGTGGCTAGGGTTCCGAGACTCCATCCGTCCGCCTTAAATAGCCGGAGACTGGCGTCGGGCGACGTGCCAGAGCGGCGTCACCGGAGGAGACGCCCATCGGACCATTAGGTTTCTGCAGCGGCGCCACGTGGCGTTCACTCCCGAATACGAAGATACGCCCGTCGAACCGTTGGGTTTCCGTGATAAACGCACGAATGTGACTCTTGGTAAATCATCATCACGCCTCTCCACGCTGCACGGATGTGCCTGCCGTCGCGAACAGTTCAACGAAATCATTTGGAACACGAAAACAACAAAACGGGACTCTTCACAATACCACGCCGTCACTTCCTGGGACCCACCACCATGCAAAGAATACAGCACAACAGCTTCTCTCGAACAAGCCATTCCGTGCCTCACCGAGTAAACAGTGAGTGTTCACATCTGAACCATTTCCGCTAGGTTTCCGCAATTACAGAAAGGAACTGACTGTGGGTAAGACCAAACGGTGCCTTTCAGCTGGGTTTCCATATGATCGAGTCAACGAAATTATTCCGAACACAAACACAGACGAGCGTGACTCTATACAATACCACACCATGCCTGTGCTTCTACCATCTAATCGAGTCCACACCTCTATCGAGTAATATAAGAAACATCAATAAAGAAGCGTGACTGTGCTTGTGGAAACAAGGAAACAATCTTTTAAAAACATCGTCTCTCACATAGGCATCTGGTGCCTCACAGATTCAACAGCAAGTGTGGGCGTCACAACCCATCCCTCTGGGTTGAAAAAACGAACGTGACTGTGCGTAACGTAAAAGCTATGCCTCTGTGAACTCACCGGCCGTGCCTCTCCCAATCGGGTCGACGGAAGCACTCGGAACAGAAACACAGGGGAGCATCACTCTATATTATACGGCACCATGCCTCTTAGCGCTTCACGCCCGCGCTACACAACTCATGTCGCTGCCTGGTACAGAACCGCGGCTGTATTCATTTCACCCCCGTGCTTCTAATACAAGAAGCGCGCCGCAACTCAGTACAAAACCATGGCTTTTAAAAACAAGGACCTTACGCATTCAAACAACTCGACTCTCGAATCGGCCACTCACAAAGTAAACAACTAGCGTTAACATCTAAACACATTCTGCTTTCTTTCCATGGTAAACGTAAGAACGTGGCTATGTGAAAGATGAAACCATGCCCCCATGGGATTCACCTGCTTGCGCGCCTATTTTTCTGAACTAGTCAACAGAATCATTTCGAACACAAATACAGGCGAATGTGACTCTATGTAAAACCACACCATGAATACAGGCGAGCGTGACTCTACGTAAAAGCCACGAACGTACACACCTACATCAGTACGCAAGTCATTACAATACTAGGTTCACAAAAGTGGTTGAGAGACTTCACCTCCCCTGCATCATAAGTAACGGCGCCTAATTATAATGATACTCAAAACCAAAATAAATTTTGTTAACAAAGTAACTGACAGCGACATTTCACAAGACAAGGTAAGAAACTCCACTCCACTGCTTAACAACACCAGACGCACACAACAGACAGGGACGCTGATGTATATCTAGTCACCACCTACCTTCTTGTTGGTTTTCCCCCGGCGCAGTTCATCAATCTCCTCCTTCAGCGCCTTCGTATTCTCTTCGAGTCGCTTCATAGCTGACGTCAATCCCTCCAACGTCCGAGTGTGCTTTTCAAGGAGATTACTCCTCACAGCCGTAATTTCTACGATCCTAGCATTGGCCTTCTCCAAGTCTTCTCTTATTTCCTGGTAGAACTGCTGCCATTCGTAGGTCACCTCTAGCAACTCCTTGTACGTTCTGTCAACCTTTGCAATTGAAACCAAGGCATTCATCCCATTGACCAGGTTAATGAGAGTAGCTCCAACTGACTGTAAATCAGTATCAGCAAGACACACCGGCATCAAATTAGGAATCAGCTAACCACAGTAATTCATGTTTCACAAACTAAATCAAGTAGGAGAAACAAAGAAAAAACAAATGAAGGAAAACCAGAAACAGGGTGAACTTACAGACAAGGAACCCTCGCCGGCCGAGATATCCTCCCGTGACAGCGCATGGTGGTCCGAAGAAGTCTTCTTCTGCCCAGCCATGGCGGAGACGGTCAAAGGATAGAGAGGATCAAGAGAAATGTAAGACCTGGAGGCGGACAAAGGGAGTAGGATGTGGCTAGGGTTTCGAGACTCCTTCTATCCGCCTTAAATAGCCAGAGGATCACCTCGGACGATGAGCCAGAGCGGCGCCACCAGAGGAGACGCCCGTCGAACTGTGACTGTGGGTAATGCCAACCTGTGCCTTTGTGGGGTTGACGCCCTTTCCGCTGGGTTTTCGCAATTAAAGAAACGAATGTGACTGTGGGTAATGCCAACCTGTGCCTTTGTGGGGTTGACGCCCGCGCCTCTCCATCTGATCGAGTCAACGAAATTATTCTGAACACAAACACAGACGAGCGTGACTCTATACAATACCACACCATGCCCGTGCTTCTCCCATCTAATCGATTCCACACCTCTATCGAGTAATATAAGAAACATCAATAAAGAAGCGTGACTGTGCTTGTGGAAACAAGGAAACAAGCTTTTAAAAACATCGTCTCTCACATAGGTATTCGGTGCCTCACAGATTCAACAGCAAGTGTGGGCGTCACAACTCTATATAATACCACACCATGCCCGTGCCTCTCCATCTGATCGAGTCCATGCCTGTATCGAGAAATATATGAAACATCAAGAAAGGAGCGTGGCTGTACTTTTAAAAACAAGGAAATAACATTTTTTTTCGAGGATAGGAAACAACATTTTAAAAACAACGTTTCTCACATAGGCCATTCGGTGCGTCACACAAACAACAGTGAGTGTTCGCATCTCAACCCACCCCGCTGGGTTACCCCAATTAAAGAAACGAACGTAAATTGTATGTAATGCAAAGATATGCCTTTGCGGGCTCACCGGCAGTGCCTCTCTTCTGTTTGAGTCGACGGAAGAATTCAGAACAGAAACCAGGCAAGTGTGACTCTATTTAAAACCGGACCATGCCTTTGTGAGTTTCACAACCGTGCCTGTCGCCCGAAACATACACCCTGTTCTGAGTACACAAGTCATGGCGCAACTTAACACCGAACCGTGATTCTTTGTAATTCCACACCATGCCTTTCTGGGATTCACGCCCGTGCCTCTGACCCGAAATATTGCAACACAGAGAACCACGAAAGTCCACGAGTTTAAGAGTACAAATCATGATCCTGCTTACTACAGAACCGAGACTACATGGACTTAAGATCCGTGCTTTTCATATTCATGTCTCTAGAATCGGCCACGCTTTCACCTTCATGTTTTGGCATCGTGACATGCATTCTTTGCTTGAAAATCGTGACGTCTACATCGACGCGACTGGCAGCCTAACGTGACTCAGCCTAATGGAGAAACGTGCCTCCATAGACTCCACGACCGTGCGTATCCAAGTGAACGAGTAAGCGGAATCATTTGCACCAAAACTACGCACGATTCGCAAAAACATGCTCCTAGCGGGCGAACGAAGTGCCTCTCGTGGAAGCAAAAAGGCACGACATGTCGCTTCTAAAAAAAGCGCCACGCAACTCAGCATGAAGCCGTAGATTTTAAAACCAAGGAGCTTACGCTTTTAAACACCTCGACTGTCGAACCAGCAACTCGCAGAGTAAAATTTTAGCGTTAACATCTAAACCCATTCCGCTTTGTTTCCATAATAAACGTACGAAATGCGACGCTCCGACAGACCCAAACATGCCCTCATGGCATTCATGTCCGTGCCTCTTCTTCTGAACGTCTCAACGGAATCATTTCGAACACAAATACAGGATACCATGCCATGCCTTCCTAGGATCCATGACCGTGCACAGAATATACCACACCAGCGTCTCTCGGGTAGGCTATTCCGTGCATCACAGAGTAAACAACGGGTGTTGACCATAACTTAAAACCAAATTGTGCCTTTCTGCGATGAACACCCGTGCCTCTCCATCTGATCGAGTCAACGGAATTATTCTGAAATCAAACACAGACGAGCGTGACTCTACATAATACCACACCATGCCTATGCCTCTTGACTCACTGTGCCTCACAGAACCGTGTTTCTTTGTAATTCCACACCATGCCTTTGTCAACTTCACGCTCGTGCCTTTCTGACCCAAAATATTGCAACACAGAGAGCCACAAAAGTCCACGAGTTTAAGAGTACAATCATGACCCTACATGGACTTCAGGTCCGTGTTTTTCATATTCGTGTCTCTCGAATCGGCCATGCTTTCACCTTCATGTTTTGGCACCGTGACAAGCGTTATTTGCTTGAAAAATGCGACTTCTACATCAACGCGACTGCATGCCTAACGTGGCTCAACCTAATGGAAAAACGTGACTCAATAGACTCGACGCCCGTGCTTATCCAAGTGAACGAGTAAGCGGAATCATTAGAAGCAAAACTATGCATGGTTTGGCAAAATGTGCTCCCCGCGGGGGAAGGAAGTGCCTATGGTGGAAGCTCAACCGTGCTCTTACTGCTAACACGCTACATGCGTGACCTTAGGCTACTCATCTACATGTACCAACAAACGTAACAACACGACGACAATGCAACACATAAATGCCTTACAGATTCATGGCAGTACAAAAGCCCACAAGCCCCAACGCAAAGGAAAAACACGCTACAAGCTCTCTGCCTACATTCAAGCAACGTTCTTGATCGGCTGGTGGGCAAGCACATCTTCAATCTCCTTCTTCGTCACCTCATAACTTTCCTCCACAGCAGCAAAGGAATCCTCTACCAGGCTCTTGTACTTGATGAGGACCTCAGCCTTCTCATCCATAAGCTGCATCACTTCGCCCGACAGCTTCTGCACCAACGCAAGGCTCTCCTCATACAGATTCTTCAAGCGGGCGGCCTCCCGTTCCTTCTGGTCGAGCTCGTTGAGAAGCTTCTCATTCTCACACACAGATCGAACTATAAGACCAGTGGACTTCTCCACAGAGGCATTGCTCTCCTGCAGCAACTTCTCCAAGCGAGCGATGAACTGCTGCTGCTTAATTAGCTCATCGAGCAAGTCGTCGCTGGCTAAGGAATTCTGTACTGCCATCTTGCTGAGATCGTCTCCATCGTGAATGCGCTTGTGGGAGGAATCGCATCGACGCGAGAGATCGTTCGAGACCTGGGCAACGGGGCAAGATACGTAGCGGCAGCACCTCTCCCTTCTTTCCGCGGCTTTTGTCCTCGCTGCCTGGTTCCTTGAACACCCAAAACCCCTCTTACCGGCCATGGCGAAAGCAAGGAGATACTAGCAAGAAAGAGGTGCCTGTCTCTGGAGAATTGTGGACGTGGGGTGTTTGATGAGTAGGTAGCTTTTTGTAACATACACACACAAGTCAGATGGTTAAACGGAGTAACCGGCGCCTCGAATTCTCCCAATATCTCTTAAATACCTCGAATTCTGTACGCCTGGGAAACACTAGTACTATCATTTCGTCTCCCCGTGCGTTCGTCCACACCACAACCACTCAATTTCTCTCTAATGGTCCCTACATATTCAGCAGAAAACATCTCAAACACAGTTTACTTACTATGTACGTCTGTCTGTATTCCACAGAACTTACTGTCGAATTCATACCATTATCCACTGACATTTTTTGTTTTGAAATGATATTTATATCAAAATCTTACCCCAGGTGACTCGTTCATGACGATACATACTACAAAAACGTGGCAATACAAACTTCAGGTCCATGTTTTGCTTGAAAAATGTGGCATCCTGATGTGCGTTCTTTGCTTAAAAAACGTGCCTTCTACATCCACGCGTCTGTGCGCCTAACAACCAAGGAACGAACACTGACGGTGCCTTTGTGGACTCAACGCCCGTGCCTCTCCGTCTGATCGACTCGACGGAATTATCCGGAACACAAACACACGGGAGCGTGACTGTATATTATACACCAGCCATGCCTTTTAGCGCTTCACGCCCATGCCTGTGACCATTAACACTGCCACGAACATCCACGCCATCCCTAGTGTAAAAGTCATGTCGCTGCCTGGTTTAGAACCTTGGCTGTATTCACATCACGCCCGTGCTTCTAATAAAAGAAGCACCACACAACTCAGCACGAAGCCGTAGATTTTAAAAACAAGGAGCTTACGCTTTTAAACACCTGGACTATCGAACCAGCAACTCGCAAAGTAAACTTTTAAACACCTTCTTGAGTTCATGTCCATGCCTCTCCAATTGAACTGGCGACCAGAATCACTTGGAACAGAAAGAACCATCAAACGTGACTCTGAGTAACGCCAAACCATGCCCCTGTGCATCACACAACAAAACTAAAATTAAGAAATGCTAACATCCCACAGACTAAGACTTAAGAAGGCAAGCAAAAAACAAGCTCATCGAAGTACAAAGAAAGTTGCACCGCTCTTGATGTCCAAACGGACGGTCTAAGATTCGAGACGATTCGCTTTTTTCCATAGGGGGGTGAGAGCTAGTGGCCTCATTTCCACGCACCTCACCATGAAACGTCATAGAAAACGTCTGTAACACTCACAGACATGAATGTGACTCTGCGTAACACCAAACCATGCCACCGTGGATGTCACCACACTAAAATAAAAACGCTCTGGCAGTTCAGCAAGCAAGGAAAAAAAGCAAGCACATCAAATCCCACAGAAAGTTACACCAATCTTGATGTCCAGACGGACGGTCGAAGATTCGAGACGGTTCGACCATTTCCCTCTCTCCCTCCACTACTTTCTTGCTTTTGCTTTCGCACCGAAAATCTCGAACACTTCAACAGTTCCCCTCTCTTGAACACCCTCGTCTCTCCTTCTGCCCCCATTGTCCAATCCAGTAGACAAACCAGAAATCCAAATCGCGTTCGCCTCACCCACCAGCCGCCATCCACTTCGAGGTACAGGCAGTCAGTCGGTGCCCGCAAAAACATCAAAAACCTCTCCCGGCGGCGGCGGCGACTGACGGCAACGATGTGTGCTCGCGGCGGAAGTACCAACAGAGAGGAAGGAAAAAAACAAGCCAATGGATGCGACGAATCGCTCACAAGCAATGGAAGGTAAAAAAATATTAATCCATTACATTCCATTACCACAGGTCGATAGAAGCGATTTCCCCCCTTTTTGACGGACATGAACCCTAACCGCCACACAAAACCGTGTTTCCAAAAAGTCTGTCTAGACTTTTCTAGCAAAATTGAAATAAGGTAAGCATGCGTGCAATAGGATGCTACCCTTACCCGTCACAGAAATCTGCTCGCAACAAATTTGCCTAAAGCATACTGTGCATGCCAGAACTATCTAGGTCACCGCTCTAGATTCAAACCATGAGAGCATCCTTAAATTCAAAACCTGGTATTCACAGGAGATTCTATATATCCATTGATTGTATCTGTTTCAAATTACGTGCCTCTCTTGTATTAACATCCGTGCTCCAATAATTGATCTAGCTGTGTGCTTATAGCGTGAACCAACCTGTGCCTCTCCAACAATGTCGTTTTTTGTTCACGAGATGTATCTCCCCTTTTTGCTGTGAAATTCAATTATGCTTCTACTACTGCTAACGCCTGGGCATTTTTATGCAGCAAGGACTAGTAATAAGGAAAAAAGAGTACCTGCGGAACAGCCTGCCATGCAGCAAGGTACTATAAAAGGTACCTGCGGGTTAGTGGCAAGACTTGATATAACAAGAAAACAATGGATTGATCGCCTTTTTAGGTCAGGAAGGGAAAGAAAAGGGCTATCTTATGAATCTACGTAGATTAAGCTTCAGATTCTTTTTGTGCAGCCGTGGAAGACATAGTTTTAAAACTATATCCCATTTATTTCGACGTTACTTCGTAATCCTTTTGTTACATAATCATCGTGCAGGTGACGGAGAAGCAGATATTGAAACGATTTTGTCTGAACTTAATAGTTCATATCCAGAAAAACCAATGATCTCTCCTGACCCGTCAGAAAAAAGAACGAAGCAGAACATGGACAGCGAAGAACCCGAGAAAGTGCCAGCACTAGCTTCCAGCAGGGAGGGCAAGAAAAAGCAAGTGACTAGCAGCAGAAAAGAGAAGCAATCAGAAACCAAGACTGTCATTCCTCCTATAGCAAAAAGACAAAAGAGAAAGGACAAAACTCAACTCATCAGCAACGGTGCTACCTTGAAGCAGCAGCGGCCAAGTCCTCTAATGATACTCCCGCCAGCAGTTCCACGCGTCGACAATGATGTAAATAAAGACAAGAAGAAGAATAAAAGACAACGGTTGGAAGAAGAAAAGGATAATGCCAGCAAAGAGTCAAAGCATGATGTTGCCGCCGACGATGATGTCACAAAACACGATGATGATGTCATTCGTACAGAGGGCGATGGCGCCACAGGGGACAACGGTGACGTCGTAGGGGACAGCAACGATGATGTAAAAACCATTTTCTCCACAGATTTTTGCTACCGCTTTTCACCCATGAAAACCAAACCATCCTCTATAACAAAACCCTCTTTTTCTCAACAGGTAGAAACAAGACAGAAGCACACAAAGAGAAGAAATACAAGCGGAAAAGAATTGGCAGCACCAACGGATGATGAACAAGAGGCAACAACAAATAAGGACAAATGCGAGATCAAGGCAGGAGTAGCATTTGATAATGTGAATAGAGCATGGAAATTACTTGAGGAATGTCACTGGCAAGATGTTAGGAATGCCGGGTTTGGAAGCATAGAGGGATGCCAAATAAAGCGCTCCATCTGCAAACCGCTTGCAGCACACATCTACGACAAACTGGACACAGGAACCATGAAAATAATGTTTGGTGAAGCTAATCAGCAGAAAGAAATCATAATAACAAAGGAAGGCATCCACAAGGTGTTTGGATACCCAAACGGTACGGGAAGGACATCACCAAGGCCAAAGATTTCCACCGAAACAATGAGCGAACTGGTCAGAGAACTTGGCCTCAAGAAAATGGATTTCCATCACGACGATCTGTTTAAAGAACTAGAAAAATTGCTAAAACAAGAAGACAAACAATCAAACAGGAAATCAGTTAAAAAAATCCTTATTTTTTTCCACAACATTGTCTGTGGAACAACCTCCCCTACCTTCAGCAAACAAGCCATTATGTTCAAGGACTTGGACTATACAGAAATGGCAAAGATGGATTTCTGCCAGGTAATCGTCGAAAGTATTAGGGAAGGAGCCAAGATATGGCAGAAGCACAAGTTGTTGCCTCAGGAAGAAAAGAATAAAAAGCATCTCAATGGTTTGGCACAGGGACCAGTAATAATGTACCTCGACTGCCTGCTGCTTCCGACCGACACAACAAAAATGCGCATGATTGCCAAGACAATGGACTAGACATCGTTACCGTGAGGAAACCACCTAAAAGAGAGTGACCTAAGGAAAATAGCTAGAGCAGACATGAAAACATACGGAAAAGCATGACCAGATGACTATCAATTTCGCAAGATACAAGTATAGCCCTATTGAATATACATGCATTATCCCCTATAAAAACGGTTTCCAGTCTAACCAATTCCATCCCGCCGAAACAATGCAGACATGGAAAGGAACAGCAGAAAGGATATTCTATGCCAACACAGCAACACCTTCGTATTCAAAACAGATGATACCAGCACAACAACAGAAGCACCAGCAAACGACCAAACTACTGCCACCTCCAACCAAGCGACAGGACAAACCACATGTCAGCACAAGTGGAAGCAAGGAACCAGTCACAGGCACCAGCACAGGATCATATGAAATATTCGGAAGGATGGAAGAAATGTTGAAACAAGTACTCGACGAAACAAAACAGATACCCGGAATAACGACAAGGGCTGGACACCAATGCAGCGAACAAGAGAAGGAATTAGATGAAAGAATGAGGAACACAGTGGTGCAACAAACAACGGCCATGATTTATTCTCTCGAACAACTTAGAGAATTCCAGGACATTGTTCGCAGAGTGAGCTTTCAAGAACAGACGACGCTGAAGCTGCAGGATCGAACAGACATAGTAGACACACCTGCACTTGTAGATGGCAACCACACAAAAGAAGTCGTAGCCGCACCAGAACCTGGAGGGAGGAGAAAAATAAAGAAGGAAGGACAGGACCATCAAAACAAACATGAAAGGAAGAAAAGAATAACAAAATCAAGAACACAGAACTCAAGAATTAGCCAGAGGGAGACAGAAGAACATAACAAGGTGCAAAAGGAGCAAAACAAGGAGGACGTATCAACCAACACATCAAGTGCTGAAGGACAGCAAGAACAAGGAAGAGAAGTAGCTGCAGAAGCAGAGAATCAAGGTGAGAAACAGGTAAATGAAAAAAGTGACTCGAAAGCGATTCTTTCAAACTTGAACTTACAAAATCTACCTTCAATTCTGTCAGGTACACGGCAACAGAACGCCACCAAAACATAAAGGCCAACAGCAGCATGTCGTCAAGAACACCGGGCAAGATGATGGAAGCAATAGAACAAGCAACCCAACAACAAATAATGCTCCCTCAAGAGCGTCAACAGGAGCAGTACAAGAGACGAATAGGATCGGAGGCAGCAAAGATGTGAGTATAAAAAATCACTCTCTTCTCTCTAAAGCAAAAATTCTCTTGAGTTAACTGACAAATCTGCAACAAAATATACAATCAGCCAGATAAGTATCATATCGACGCTCCCGCAAACGAGCCACGGGCTGATCTAGCATCGACCGTTAACAGCACGGCAGAAAAACAAGAAGAAAACAACAAAGAAGAGGTAAAACTTCAAAACCCACTTTGCCCAAATACCATCAACTCATATTGTTTCAACTACCAGGTATTACAGGCACAACAAATAGAAGAGGATGCCCATGCAAAACAGAAAATTCATATAGAAGAGCTTTTCAGCACAAGAGCATTTCAGATGACCAATACAGGGGAGAAATCCTCAGACACTCCACCTGGTGACACACCCAAGGCTAGCATACAAAGCAAAGAAAAAGTGGACGCACAAACGGATATCCCAACCACCAGCGCAAACATAAAATTCAACAAGAACCATTTTTCCAAAATCTATAAGAAATGTACTGCCCTGTACGACCTATCACGGTACTACAAGAATTACAAGCAATGAATCATCCTTTTCCTATTTCATGAAACGCAGGAAACAAACGAGGACGGTCATGCCAAAGAACAACAAGGAGTACAGACAGAACAAACCAAAAAATAAGGGCAAATGCTTACTAAAATGGTAACCAGCACACATCAAAGACCAACGAGGTAAAGCCACACACACCTGCTCCTACAACATTAAAATAAAAAAAGTTATACATGCACAGATGAAGTCCAAACTTTATTTACATTTTTTGATCGAACAGAAAAAAGAAACAAATGAAGAAGAAGATGTGGCTAAAGAAGCGATAGAAAGTGTTGCTACCGCTCGACAATGTACAAAAACTACCCAAGACAGAGAAGAACTGACAGGCACGGCACCGGATAGATTGAACGTAGAGGTCAAGCTACAAAACCTCTTTCTATAGCATATAAAAAATGCATCCACCAGAAACAAACACAAACACATTTTAATTACTTTTTGCGTTTTGACAGATGCAAGAAACGGGAGAGAGCACCAACATTCAAGGCAAACAAACACAACAACACAGCGGAATGGAACAAGCAAAAGTTGTTCTTCCAACAACAGACAGCCTAACCGCCGTAGACCAAGCCAAAAAACCTTCGCTGTCCGGGCAAGAAATAACAGAGATGGCAACGTCGACGCAAGGGATCAAAAAGGTGAATAGCGATAACCTGCTTTTAAGGAAATTAGAAATTTGAGCGAACAAAGACACAAATGCAATCTCATATACCTACCTCTATGTCTCAACAGCCACAAGACAAAAACGACAACACCACGGATGAACAAAACAAAAAAGATATAGAGGAGGTCCAAAAAGCTCAACTCACCGAAGAAAAGGTCGAAGAGGCAGCACGGGCGGAAACGACTAAAAAGGTGAAGCTACAATAAAAAAAAGTTCAAAAGACACACTAAACATTTGAGTATTTTTCTTAGGGAATGGACAATAAACTACAGTGAAAATAACGAGCATATTTATTTATTTTTTAACCACGCTTTTGCATGATAACGCACAAACCTCAATAGGACACACACGCACACACAAGCAAAGAAGCAAAGGGCCACAGTGCATTGGAAAACCATGCAACAAACATTCCAGAAGAGAATCAGACAGCAACAAGAAAAAGGCCGCACCATCAGACAAGGAACATTGTGCTGTAAAAGATGTTGCCGCCACAAACATGGCGGTAACCCAAGACATCACTCAAACAGAACGTGAACCGCTGATCATACAAAACTTGGCCATCGAAGAAGGGACAAAACATGAAGGGATCGAACACCTGTACAACAACGTCATGACAGCGAATAAGGACAAAGGGTAAGTTCATCTTACCACCAAAGAATTATTTTCTTCCAATGCTTTCCTCCCTTAAACATTTTAAATGTATACCTGTAAATATATATGTTGCAGGCACGAGATCTTAATAAATACAGAGACGACAACAGTAACAGTCAGCCACATGGCACAAAGCTTCGACAATGGAAAGCCAGTGGGCACCGAAACCATGGCAGTCATGCTACAGATGTTGAAAAAGCAACTCAGGGGCACAAAGAGAAAGATTCTATCAACATACAACACCGTAAGTAGAGCTCAAGTTTCAACAATGAATATCACTCTATCGATCAATCAACCTCTCTGTACAATTGAATTTACAAATTTCTTCTACGCGCATGTGACAAAACAACCAGGCATCAATACGCATGGCCAACCATGAAGATCCATTGGAGTTCAAAAATATAGACGAAGCACGCGTCAGAGACAAGACAATTCCTAAAAGGCTTAAAAGATTCCTTGATCTGGAAGAAGGAGAGCAACTACAAGATTTCGACATGGTAAGCACATCTCATGTTATAGATAAGAGATACAATCTCGTCACTACAATTACGTCTAACGATCAACAAATCATGACTAGATCCAAAAATGATCCCGTATTTATTTATTTTGCATTCTTGTAGTTCTTTCTACGAGTTTGCATTGGCGGGCACGTGCAAAAAAAAAAGAAAAACCTATGGGCCACTACTTTGTTGTTACAATTAACATGAAAAAGAGCGATTTGAACTCCTTGACTCTTTACAAGATGAATATTCAGGCACAACGGACTACTTCAACACAGTAACAAGACAAGTAAAGAGGATATGGGAGCAAATAAGCCCATTGCTCCAACTGTCTCCAAGTAATATTGACCATTTGAAAAAGGTCAAAATGAAGGTGCCACTTCAGGGAAAACGTAAGCACTACAAACCTTTCTCCTTTTCCTTACTCACTGTAACAATTATTAATGCAGTCCATAAAAAGCATAGGACATTAGGAAAACTTCACCTAAACTGCCATACCATCTTTGGACAGCTACAATAATCAATGATCCTTCTACCTGCAGACTCGACTGTGCATTCTATATGTTCATGAACGCAAAGCACTACACCAACGATGGAGAAACAGTGTTACTAACAGAGGAACAAGTCCCAGAGTTGAGAAAAAAATTCTCTATCAAATATTCAGCCAATACAGAGATACGGCCGCACTGTCATTAATCAACTACACTGCAGGTTTGTCTTACTGAAGAAAACAAAGTAAAAATCTACTTATCTAATTTTCAAAGACACACCAATAAGCTTTTATTTTTTATTTGAACAGATATGCTGAAATCTAAGGTCGATATGGAAGACAATGAAATGGAATGAATACATTGTGACATAATTCAACAGGAGATTCCTCCAACTCCCGAGCACATTGGGACGAGCGCTCAAGAGATAAAAGTTATTGACATTAATGACACAAGCAGCGATGAGGAGAAAAAAGAATATCATGTGAACGGCACGGATACCACCAAGGTGTCTGAAGAAGCACTCACGGAAGATCAAGCCCAGGCAGATGCTGGTTTACAGAGGGAACAACACGCGCAGCGAGACACTGATTTACAAAAGGAAGACGAACGGAAAGATCCGCCGATACAACCAGAAAGACCACCCCCAGATAAAAACAACGAAGGCATAACACTCTCTCCTTTAGAAGTGGATAACATGGCAAAGAGTGTACCAACTCGCCAATAACAGCTTTCCAAACAGAACATGAACCCTGTTGGCGAAGATCGCATATCAGGAACATCACCAGAGGCAGAAAATGCACAAGAAGAAAAGAAGGAGAAAGGAAAGATTTTCTTAGAAAAGATACTTCAAAAGAGGAAACACGATGTTGAATTCTCAATAAAAGCGAGCATCAAAAACAACAACACACAAAAGGACACACCAACACGTGGGCAGCTTAACGAGCAGGCACAGTTCGATCACGACAAGAAAAGGGGAAGGCATCTTGCAAGAGTGCAGACAAGTTCGCCAAAACCCTCGACGATTCAATCACATGATATCAGCTCAGCAAACATAACCTCAACTAAGAGGCCATTCAAGAGAGCAAGCAAGGAAATTGAGAAAGTCAACGCTCCAGCACTTGTCCCAGGAGATTTCATTTACAAAGAAAAGGCCATGCAACTCTATAGATATCTGATGAGCCGACAAGGACAGAAAGAATGCGAACAGTAAGCAGATTCTCCTTGTTCCATGGAAACGATTACACAAAGCTGCACATTCTCTAACATCTAACTAGCCATTCACTCACCTAATTCTAAACCCTCATTGCTTGCAGAGAACAACTATATAAAACCTCAAAGAGCGAAGGCTACATTTCAGGAAAATCGTTCATGGAACAAGCAGGGAAAGGAAACGCACAAATGGAGGGCTCCATGCTAAATGCGTTACTGGACGAATGGACAGAACAGAAACAGTTCAACCCAGACGTCGCAACTGTACTCCCTACAAAATTCGCAAATGTATACATACCTCACCCATGAAAACACCTCCATCATTACTATGGTAGAATATTTAACTAATAACACACACTCTCTTTCTTGAAGATGGTGCTAGGTCTCAATTATAAAAAAGGAGAGCTATTAGAATTCAACGAATATGATGCACTACAGGCATTTGAACAACTCGTGCGAGGTAAGAACATCCTGCACTCGAAGATGGTAAGTTCGGAATTATTACTGAACACACGACTTACTCTCCTTGAGCTTCAACAATTAAATGAAATTGAATTTTTACATCAACAACGATCTCCTCTCTCAACGTAGATCATGATACCTCATCACACGGACAACCACTACACGCTATATGTAATGAACAAGTACAGAGATAGCATCGACATCCTTGACTCACTGAACTATGTAAACTAAGCCGATTTGTCTTGGAGTAAACACCATGTGCGTCGAGCAGAACTGGTACGTACTTTTTGTACATTGATTTATTCTTTTCCTCGCAATAGTATGATAGTCTTACTTTTATCAATGCTGCAACCAAACAACAAAACAAAAATGCAATCACAGATGACAAGGATGTCGGTCCTGATGAACAAGTACCACCAACTAAAAGACAAGAACGAACCAGACTGGGCAAGGATAGCAGAAAGGCCTCACAGGATCTGCACACCAAAGCTAGAAGGAACACAATGCGGACACTTCATGGACCAATTTGCGAAACACTGGAATGGGAAAGAACTACTCAAGGACAGAGAGGATTTTCATGTAAGTTACCGGTACATACACGTCAAATTACTTGATTTCTTTATTACTGCAATTAGTTTATTCAGAATGGTGGACAACACGTAACTATAAACCATGCATTTTGACATGCCTACAGCACAACAAGGTGGATGTCGAATGGAAACCATAGTACGTATACACACTCATATTCGGTAAAACCAACCAAATAAAGCACCATCAACTTCCTGAAAAAAATCAAAGTTCTCAAACCAGAGACTACAAACCTTTTTTTGCCTATGAAAGGTAATATAACTATTTTCATTTTTACCATCAGTCAACATGACAGGAGCTTCAAATATATCATTTAGAAGCAACATCCATAACTTTTATCTGTTTTGACAGAGCGAGACGAGAAAAACCAGGATCAATCAATGAGCACCAACAAATACCCGCAACACCGGCATCGGTTCAAACACGTGCGTAAGGCAAATGACCTCTATGATATAGTCATGAGTGACACATGGCAGGACAAATTCAAAAGGTAACTTGGTTCCTTTTCCAACTGAAATTAGTTAAAGTTATGTGGCAATCACACAAATAAGACAGAAACTAGAAAGAACCTTGAATTCCTGTTTATCAGCTTGCTTGTAAGTGACATTCTAAACAAAATTTTCTTCTACTGTTTTACCTGTAAGCAGAGAAGTAGTATTCTCGAGAGAACAACCACAGGGGAACAACGCAACTCTCACTGGATCAAACCTAAAGGAAATTTTTGGGCCTGCAAACAAGAAAAAACGTAAAGGAATGGAATAGAAGGTGCTCGATGAGTTAGCAGAAGCATGGGAGGGAAGCAAGCAAACTAAATACAAAAGACATAGACTATTATTAGGCCCAAGCTTTGCAGAGGTAAATTTCAAAACAAAAAAAAACCACAACGATCATACAAACTCGTCTTTTTGCAACAATTTTTTAATCTCTTGGTACCGATCTATTCTTTCTAATTTGTTTTAATGGTTTTTTATTTGTTGCCTGCAGAATATTCTGGGTTTAAAGGATAAAAGAAAATCCATGACAGACTTCAAAGAAGATTTCAAACGAGAGAAGGATGCCTTGGTTCTTTGTTCCTTAAGAAATTTCAATTAGACAAGCTCAAAACAGCAAAAATGGTAATAGCGTTAAAACTATATTCTAAACTCTCCTATACCAATAAAACTATCATCTTACAAAATAAAAATAAGCATTTCAAACAAAATACTATATTCTAAACTCTCCTCTAACAATAAAACTTTTGTACCGTAGGTATTCGTGCCATTTGAAAAGGAAGACCGATACACACTATTAGTGCTTGACAGATATAGAAGGAAGCTACAAATCATTGAGCCTGAAGAAACGTCTCTGGAAGAATTGAAGAGGCAAGAAAACCTGAAAAAACAATGTGCTGACCACGCGCATGATGGAAAACTAAGTAAGCAATTTTTTACATGGAAATCAACGAAGCATGCAAAGTAAAGGAGCATAACAAATACCACAACCATAAAGACAAACTGGTAAGATTTGTAAATAACAACGTCTTTCAGTTTTATAAATTATAGTACATGTCTATCTAAAACAAAAACAAAATGCAATTCCCGGGTGCCCAGGTTCAAGGAAGTATACGAAATATTACTCAGTGAAAAATTCGAAAAGGAAAAGACTAAATGGGAAGTTCAATTTTTAAAGAACGTTCCAAAGGTGAACAAAGGTGAAACCCCGTTTGTTGTTCTAAGGTCCGCGCACCTATTTGATGGCAACCACTTCGTCGAAGCGATAGATAATTTTGATGTAAGTTTTCGCTTAAAACTCGCTATAAACCTGCAAGATATCATACAACTGCATGACTTATTCTGATGTGTTTTTTCTCCTTATTTTTCACTGAACTTTTTATAGGATGGCACGGAACAATGGAAAGCACAACAACTGTGCAGGCTACTATTTAGCGATTAGAATACAATCGATCCCAGCAAAATGGGCGATGAGATTAGAAAGATCTACGACGACATCAAGGAAAAGGAATAAAAAGTTGTTGATAACCGAACAAGCCTAACTCCGTCAAAACATCAGAAAATGGTTTAACCGCACATCATACTGTGATAATGAAGCAGCAGACTCTTTTTATTGATGTAGTTCCTTGATTCTTCATTAACCAAGAATTCGAACACAAGCGAGTGCCCCAAGTCCGTCCCTATACATACGTGCGTCACGTCGATGTGCAGTAACTCTACATACTCCTCACGCATGACCGCCAGGTGACTTTGATGTTTCGCAAACATTCCTCCTCTCTGCAACCGTGTGCTGCCGAATACGACCAACCTATAGCATGCATCTGGCGTGAGTACAGACGTAACTCTCTAAATAAGTATTCAAACAAATGCATGCGGTGCCACCCACTCACGCCATTAGAGTCCTCACTCATACACAATTGTGCCTCTCCTACCACACCACCATGCATCCAGAGGGTTGAGGGCCACTCATGCCCCTCGAAGCCCCACACCACTCCATGCCCGTGATGCCAGATCACGCGTGACTTTCTAGAGGCAACCGTGCCTCCTGTACCTGCATCCGTGCCTCCTGTCCCTTCAATGCCGTGCCTCACGTGCCTACATCCACGTGCCTCGCGTGACACTTGCCATGACTCCTACGCGGCCTGTCATGCCACGCCCACGTCAATTCAAAAACGTGGTTATATAACCGGGTAGTCGGAGCCATGCCTCTGCCGGCACACTTTTGTGCATCCAGAGACTGAACACCCATGACTTTGCAAAGCACACGTACGTGCCTGTTGTGGATTGACCAATTCTACCTTCTGTAACTGCACTCACGTGCGTCACGTGCCTAACGTAATAACATGCATCGTGACTCTTACATGGCCCCACTGCCACGCCCGAGTCACTCCTGAGACTTCACAACCGTGCCTCCATAAACGAGCATTCTAACACATGCCTCTTCCACCGCACTCTTGAACATCCACAGGGTTGATACTCGTGCCTCGAGAAGCAGCATGTCCGTGCCTGTGTTCCCTACATTTCCTTGCCTCCGATGCTTACAGCCACGTGCCTCATGAGACACTTACCTGTCCCATCGTTCTCAAACTGCCTGTAGAACCCACACTTCCGTGCCTCCTGTGCCTACATCTACGTGCCTGTAGAACCTGCACTTCCACGCCTCGTGCTCCTGCATTGCTCCTGAGACTT
>NC_057813.1:569855442-569859643 GCF_018294505.1 Triticum aestivum
CTCTATAAACGAGCATTCTAACACATGCCTCTGCCACCGCACTCTTGAACATCCACAGGGTTGATGCCCGTGCCTCGAGAAGCAGCATGTCCATGCCTATGTTCCCTTCATTTCCTTGCCTCCGATGCTTACAGCCACGTGCCTCACGCGACACTTACCTGTTGTTCTCTAACTGCTTGTAGAACCCACACTTCTGTGCCTCCTGTGCCTACATCTACGCGCCTGTAGAACCTGCACTTCCGAGCCTCGTGTTCCTGCATCCTCATGCCTGTACAGAGGCTCCACATCATCACTACCATGCGACTTCACAACCGTGGTGCCTTCATTTCTGTGCCTTACGTCATTGCACCCACGTGCGTCACGCGACACTTGCCGAGACTCTTACGTGCCCCGTAGTGCCACACCCATGTGACTTCACAACCGTGGTTCTGTAAACGAGTACTCGGACCCATGCCTCTGCCGCCACACTTTTTCTGCAACCAGAGAATGCACGTACGTGCCTGTGGTGCCTTCATTTTCGTGCCTTACGTACGTGAACCCACGTGCACAACATGACACTAGCCGTGACTCTTACGTCCCCCGTGGTGCCACACCCACGTGAGTTCACAATCATGGTTCTGTAACCGAGTACTCGGACCCATGCCTTTGCCGCCAAACTTTTGTGGATCCAGAGAGTGCACGTACGGTGCCATCATTTCTGTGCCTGCACGTACCTGCACCCACGTGCGCAATGTGACATGCTTGGCTCCTGACACTTCACAACCGTGCCTCTGTAACCAAGCATACTGACACGTGCGTCTGCCAATCCATTATTTTTTGCATACGCAAGGTTTTTACCCCATGCCTCGAGAATCCGCAAGTCCGTGCCTCCTGTGCCTACATCCACGTGTGCAACCGAGTAGTCGGACCCATGCCTCTGCCGCAAAACTTGTTGTGCATCCAGATAGTACACGTACGTAACTTTAGTGCCTCCATTACTGTGCCTTACATAACTGCACCCACGTCCGCTGCGTGACACTTGCCAAGACTCTTACGTGCCCCATAGTGCCACACCCACGTGACTTCACAACCGTGGTTCTCTAACCGAGTAGTCAGACCCATGCCTCTACTGCCACACTTTTGTGTATAGAGAGACTGCACACCCGTGACTTGAGAAAACACACCTACGTGCCTATTGTGTATTGACCTTTTCTCCCTTCCATGCCTGAACCAACGTGGGTGGTGCCTGTGCCTGCAAAACATAATGTAAATGAGGCCTTAGAGGGTTGATGGTGAATGTTATGTTGATTCAATTAATTAGTTAACTCACTTGACATAGGAGGATGTCTTTGAGAAGTTATTACGGTTTTAAGATAGAAAATAGTAAACCAGTCATCGGGGTTAAAACTGATCATTAGTTGGGGTGCTAGAAGTCATGTCCTTTGCACAGCCAAGCGATGTGACTTTCAGTTCTCTTTTATACTTTTTGTCCTTTAACACTCTGCAAAATTAAGAGCTAGCAGAACTAGTGCTTTCACGGTAGAAATCAGCATGCTAAATCTGACAGCATAAAGGAAGATTCAGATGTCATCTTTCGCACAGTGACAGCTCTCATAAGGACTCTCATAAGCAATGGGGTTCATTATTGGTTTATTAATGTCTGAACTCCCCTACCTAACAAGACAGGTCACCCCACAAATGGCAGTCACCTGTAAGTAGGTGACAGTCAACTCATAGATAATTAATTATTCGCTTACTTTTCTGATGCACAAGATCCAATACTTTAGAAAGAAATTTGTTGAAGTGGGTAGTTACAATACTAAGCAACCCTCACAGATCACAGAAGAGCAAACAGAAATCTGATGGACGTAGGATATGATGATTCAGAGGTACAGTAATGAATTCAGAGGTACATCCTCAGGGTTGATACCAGTGCCACCGCACTCTAACACTCATGCCTCTGCCACAACAATCTTATACATCCCTAGGGTTGATACCCGTGCCTCGAAAAGCAGCATGTTCGCGCCTGTATTGCCTTCATTTTCGTGCCTCCGATGCTTACATCCACGTGCCTCACGCAACTCCTACTTGTCCCGTGGTTCTCTACCTGCTTTTAGAACCTTCACTGCCGTGCCTCATGTGCCTGCATGTATGTGCCTGTACAACCTACACTTCCGAGCCTAACATCAGAAAAACGGATCTTGATGCTCAAACGGACGATTGTAGATTAGAGAAGGTTCGACGGTTTCCATCTCTCCCTCCCTCTTCTACTAGCTTGCTTCCCCTTCCGCAAAGTAAATCTCGAAATCTTCATCACTCCCGCACGCTCTCCTCCTTCCTTCTGCACACAAACACAAATTCGAAATCAAGTTCGCGTCACTGGACAAACCGCCACCGCATTCGCGAACCACCCTCCAATCCGACATACACACAGCCACACACTGCCCGCGAGAACACCAATAACCCCGCCAGCTGCGGCGACCGATGGCGAGGACTTCGACACCGGCGGCGGAAATCGCAACAAAAAAAGAGCAATGAAACAATAAGCCGATGGAACCGAAGAACACCGCACAACTAATTGAAGGAATTATCATTCTATGCCACTCCATTCCACCGGATAGATCGTAGTGATTTTTCAACTTCAAGGAACATTAACCCTAGCCACCGCTACCAAGGAGTTTTCCAACAACCTAAAATCAATTTGTCTAACAATATGAACTGGCGGAGAGATGAGACTTAAAAGAAATACTACAGCTCTCTGCCCTGGAATTTTCGCCATACGATATGTGCTCAAACCTACTAAACCTGAAATGTCACTAACTAGAATACGTCGATAGATCCAAACCCCGCAAGCATCCCAAGAGGCCAAAACCACCTGATAACCGTAAGACATTTTCTACATCGTTTGTCCCTTCAATCTAACCATTTTTCAAATTAAGTGCCCCTGGTCTGAAAAACAGTGAACAAAGAATAGATGTACCCTGTGCTTCTAGGGTAAAACAACCCGTGCCTCTCTATCCATACAAATTTGTTTTCACACCACGCAGGTTTTTTTCCAGTGACACTCGACTCTGCTTCTAACACCTACCCATTTTTTATGCAGCAATGAGAAATCCTCATGAAGAAGCTAAAACACAGCAAAATACTGACGAATACCCTGCTGAAGAGCATGCAATCCAGCAAGCTCCTGTCAAAGGTTTTACCAAAAGAGTCCACTGTCTATGTACAAAAAACTATGTTGAGACATTAATTACTTAACTGCTATCCTTGACAACAATAACTTAACTATGTCTACAAATAAAACTACATGCCACTTTATATATATTTCTGTAACATCCCAAAATTCTAAATTTTGGAATGTTATAAACAAATAGATTGTTTTGATTGATTGTTTGATTGTTGTGTGATTGATTGAAATTTGAAACTTTTTGAAAGTTAAATGAGAGGGAATAAAAGGACTTCCCCAAACTTTCATTTTTTTTGCTTTTATGATCTTCGGGAATTCAAATTCTTTTCATCACAAAACCCTGGAGAGAAGATGGCATGACTTCTTCCATTTATTTAAATGACAAGGGGTGTTGAAAATATTTGAATTTCATTTGGAAAATATTTCCAATTCTGAAACTTTATGCAACTCAATGATTTTCACGAGCGAAGATAAAATGACTTCTTCAAAACATATGAAATATGAGTTGGGAGTTTCAAAGAATTAAATTCAAAGTTCTTTTGAATTTAATTTTTAATTTGGAGTTATTTGAGTTTTATTCAAAGTATTTTTCTCCGAAAATAACATATATGGAAAATAGGGTAACATGATTCCCTACAATAGAAAATTGGAGAGAAATAAATTTGAAACCATTTTGGTGTTTTTTTAAATGATTTTATTGGGTTTTAAATAAGTCATAGCACTGTTTGAATTATTAGAATTATTGTGAATTTTATTTGAAGCTAGAATAATGTTCATTTTGTAGAAAATCTTTTTCTGAAAATTTTGATATATAATATGCCTATGTTGTATTTTTATTTTATTGGTATTATTTTATTTTTAGTGTCTGTTTTCTTTAAAAAAAATCTTCTTCTCTCCGCCGAACTGGGCCGGCCCAGCTCCTTAGCTAGGCCTAGCCCAGCCGAGCCGCTCGCCCCGACCTCGGACTCCCGAGCGGGAGACCGCCGCCGCCACGACAGCGCCACCACCGCCGTGTCCTTCACGGACTCCACCTCC
>NC_057813.1:569859653-569859886 GCF_018294505.1 Triticum aestivum
CTGGGCCGGCCCAGCTCCTCAGCCAGGCCCAACCCAGCCGAGCCGCTCGCCCCGACCTCGGACTCCCGAGCGGGAGACCGCCGCCGCCACGACAGCGCCACCGCCGCCGTGTCCTTCACGGACTCCACCTCCCACGCCGCCTCTCCTCTGCCCCCTCCCGCACGCCTTGCGCCTCCCCTCCCCTCCTTAAATAGCGGCCCCGGGCCCCGCCTCTCTCTCTGCCGTGCCGCTCG
>NC_057813.1:569860249-569867438 GCF_018294505.1 Triticum aestivum
GTTGTCAACCGCCGCCGCCGCCGCTGCTCTACACCACCGCCGTCCCCGCACTCCGCCCGCACCACCTCGCCGCCCTCGCCCCTCGTCGCGAAGCCGCGCCACGCCGGAGCCCGCCGTCGCCACTGCCCCGCCTCGCCGGAGAAAGCCGCCGTCGCCGCCGGTTCATCTCAACCGACCCAGTACAAACTGAGAAAGCCCGCCGGTTTTTCTTTTAGTTCGGTTTTCTGAAAACCCTAGATTTGTTCTTTTAGGTGTAATATTTAACGAACGTTTTCTGTTTAGTTAGTTTTAGTGAACGTTTTCGTTCTGTAAATCTGTGTAGCGAACGTTCGTTATTTAGACTTTTTCTTTTTCTGTTATTTTCTGTCGAGGGACCTATTAGTAGAATTTCTTTTACAGATTAGTCCCTGTTTTTCAAACGACCACTACCTTTTACTCGTTAGTCCAAATCCAATGAAACCAACGCCCACCTCTTCATTATGATCCCCTCTATCCAGTAAAACAACTCACACATGTTTTTGAAAGTTTAAAATTTGAATTAGATCAGTTTTGTATTTGAACTTCGTTTGATCGTAACTTGAGTTTCGTAACTCCGATTTATTTGATTCTTTTTGCATCTCGAAGCTCTTGACCTAAACTTTCTGATAAGGCCAAATTCACATAATGTTGGTACTATTAGAAATTGTTTTATGTTGCAAGAGTTTTTGACTTGGTTTTGAAGTTTTACGAATTGTTTTCTTCGTTCTTTCTGGTCTTTTGAGTGATTGCTTATGTGTGGTTACTATTGTTTGCTTACGATAGATTGATCGGAGTGTGACGAGTAGAACTATCAAGAGTTTTGAGTGCGAATCATCTTCATCAACATTGCAGGCAAGTTCACACTTTGATCATATCCCTTTTCATACCCAGTTTTTATGCATTAGATCAATCCTCAAACACTTGCATGATTAGGATCTAATTAAATTGTGGGTTTTGGGAAGTAGAATGAGGTAGTACCTATTACCTGTGTTACGATTGAAACCTTTGGGAGTTACTTCTGCGTTTGCTTATTTTGCCATGCTATGCTAGTAGACGTGGATTGCGTGAGTGAATATCCATGACAGATGTGAGATTGTTATTAATGGTTTATCTAAGGTGGCAACTTAAATACACATCTGGGTGGATTGAGGCACTTGGAGTTACCAGGACTTGCCTGTTTTTTTGGAAATCCCGGGGGTACCGTGTGATTTTCCTATGGACCGCCACCCAGGCTCAAAGGGATCATAAGATAATTCATACTAGTAACTTACGTGTGCAGCCACAAGCCATTATGGGCTCTGGCATAGTTGACTAAGTCGTGCGAACTCTTATAGTGGTGGACTAGCAGATGTAGGGGATGTAGGTGTACCGGTCCACCCATCGTAAGGTGCTAGCGCTTCTGAAAGACTATGTCTCGGTCATCCGTTTCTCAAACACCCTGTAGTGCGAGAAACCAAACGGAGGCGATTGATTCTTGTGGGGAAAAGTGCGCAAACCTCTGCAGAGTGTACAAACTAATCATGATTAGCCGTGTCCCCGGTTATGGACATTTTTAGTATCTAGTACTTGGATTATCCTGTTGATCTCATCATGTTACTATTAATCAATATTGTTGGGTTTTAATGAGTACTTTTAATTGGGATTGAGAATGCTGTCAACCATTCTCAATATTTAACAACCACCCTGATAGTTAAATAAATGTATTCCTTTGCAGTAGGGAAAAATTGGCTTTACGCAAAACTGTAACCATAGAGCTTTTTCCACCAGCCAGATATGCATGTAGTGATAGCTCTTATTCATCATTGCTCTATGGTGTGAATTTTCCAGTACATTCACTGTACTGACCCTCTATGGCTGCAACGTCTCATGTTGCAGGATCTTACGATGAGTAAGTGATACGTTAGGGTTACGATTTCCTATACTCAACTTTGCCGTTGGTGTTGATGGGAATCCACAACCTTGTTGCTTCTGCTATTTTGGACTGAGGTAATAGTTTTTACGTTATTTTGTACATGTGATTTACCTCTGTTATAAATCCTCGAGTACTGTGTGTGTCAGCATACCGATCCAGGGATGACACGTAAGCACAGAGACTTGACCCATTCGGGTCGGGTCGCTACAAGATGGTATCAGAGCACATGTTGACTGTAGGACGTGACCCTAGAAACTGGCAAGACCATAGGAAAGATTTCTACTACAACTTTCTTTCAAAAGATCTTTTACCTCTCTTCTCTTCAAAGCTTATTCAAATATTTCCTTTTAGTGAGACCATACCCTTTTCCCCTTTTGACCCCCTCGAAGATTCGACTAATGAGACCACTCCAAGGAGTACAAGATATTGGATAACTAAGACCACTTCGGAATGAAGAGGATTTTTCAGAGCATTATAATGACGGAAACTACAACAGTGAAGACTCCGAAGACTAGGAGAATTTGAAGGCTGTGAAGAATTTCCAGATTTGGTATGACAAAGGAAGGCTACACTTATGGAACTTGGCAGACTAAGGAAGCTGTCAATACCCGAGATCAAGGTGTATCGGAGAAAGACTGGAACATGGAGCATTAGAACTCATTTTGTCAAGAAAGCCCCAAGGCAGGAGATATCCATTATGGAATGATAGCTCATGGCAGTAACATGGGCATAAACACGGTTATCCATGATGATATTGCTCGCTTATGCTATTATCACCGTGCTGAGCTAAGCATGCATATGCATGGAAAGATTGGATGGTAGAAGGCTGATGGAGGATCTGTCAGCAAAGGATGTCGTTTTAACATAGCTGGTGTATCACCAGGATCTAGAGAATTACATCAAGAAGTTTAAGATGGACTCACAGGAAGTTATATTTGACAAGGAAGCGTTTCGTGAAGAACTCAGGACCCAGGAGCTGAAAGTAGCCAGCTAGAGGAGCAAAACCTCGAGATACAGGAGATTCATCAGGAACTGAAGGACAGTAGGACCGTGGTTCATACCAAGGATGTTGAAACCCAGAAGTTTGGAATGAAATTTCAAAATATTGAAGATGGTATGAGAGACCTCGCGATAACAGAGTTGATCTGGCAAAAGAACTTGAGAAGGACAGCATGATCGGAAGAAGCCCATCGAAGACATGAACAAGACTGGAAGAGTTTGGCGACATTGACCTTTAGAATACCCAACCCCTGTTATATGCCTACGTTAGATGCGACGTTTGTGAGCTGTCATTTGTTTGATGTTTTTCCGACAGCCACAATAAAACCTGTATTTTCAAAACCATTGTTTGTATTGTGTGCATCCCTCTCTATCTCTCTTATCTCACCCCAAAACCCATGGACCCACTAGAGGATGAATGGAGATGAGCTCGTATTTTCAGGACCGATGAGTGAATTGGAGACGGGCCGATGGATTCAGAACATGGAGGATCACATGGAGAATAACCCTATAGCCGGAAAGTATATGACCCAACATGCTCTTAAGTGTTTTGAAAGAGGTGCTGCTACTTGGTGGAGGATGTACCAAACCATCAATGGATTGCAAGGAATAACCACTTGGAAGGAATTTAAGTTGACTTTGCCAAAGTCTCGGTTTGTGTCCCAGAAGTTGAGGCCTTATGGAAAGGATATGAATAAACCTTGTGCATACAAGCTTTGTGGAGAAATAGGACACAACCATAAAGAAAATAAGGAGAAATACCCTCATAAGCAAAGGATTACCAAAGGAGTTAGCCGAGGATCTAAGGGAAGCTTAGTTGGAGATTGTTCCCAAAGGTTTTGTTGTAGCAATGGAGGTTCAGTGAACATTAGTGGGAAAGCTTCGAGAAGCTAAAAAGGATGGCAAAGAGATCACTGAGATAAAGGAGAAAGTGAGCAAAGGAAAGGCCAAAGGTTTTCGTAAGGATGAGCACGACACCTTATGGTTCGAGGATCTTCTATATGTGCCTAATAATGTAAATATCAGGAAGTTAATACTTCAGGAGGCTCATGACTCACCATACTCGATTCGCCCTGGAAACATCAAGATGTATTTGAATTTGAAGGAGCGTTTTTGGAGAACTAGTATGAAGAAGGATATTGCCGAGTATGTAGCTGTATGTGATGTATGTCAGATAGTGAAGGTAGAACATCAGAAGCCAGCAGGAGTACTATAGCCTATGCCGATACCCGAATGGAAGTGGGATAAGCTTGGCATGAATTTCATTACCGAATTTCCTAGAACCCGATTGGGATATGATTCTATCTGGGTAGTAGTTGATTCGCTTGACCAAATTGGCTCACTTTATCCAAGTGAAAACCACCTATACAAGTGCGAAGTTGGCCAAGATATATTTGACCAGGATCGTATGTCTGCGTGGAGTTCCGAGGACCATCGTAGAGGAACACAGTTTATCTCAAAGTTTTGGAATCAGCTGCACCAGACTTTGGGTACTAGGCTAGAGTTCAGTACAGCCTTTCATCCGCAGACAGATGGACAGACTAAGAGTGTAAATCAGATTCTGGAGGACATGTTGAGAGCTTGTGCGCAAGATTATGGATCTAGTAGGAATGATAATTACCTTACGCGGAGTTCTCATACAACAACAGTTACCAAGCCAGTTTGAAGATGGCCCCTTTTAAGGTTTTGAATGGAGAAGGAGCCAGACACCATTGATGTGGGATGAAGTTGGGGACCGTCAGTTGTTTGGATCAAATGTGATCAAGGATCAAGAGAATGTTAAGTGGATTCGGGATAGACTGAAGGTAGCTCAGTCCAGGCAGAAGAGTTATGCAGACTCAAAAACGCAAGGAGGTAGTCCATGAAATTGGAGACAGAGCATGTCCTCGTATGTCCCCTCTGCGAGGAGTTAAAAAAACGATTTGGAGTTAAGGGAAATTTAGCCCGGAGATTTGTAGGACCATACCGAGTTTGGAACGTATGGGAGAATAGGCTAACAAGTTGGAGTCAGCAGAAGGACTGTCAGGAGTTCATGATGTATTTCACGTTTCCAGTTGAAGAAGTGCCATGCAGAGATGGCCAATATTCCCCTATAAGGACGCTTGACCCTCGAAAGGATAATGATGTTCCATGAAGTGGAGTATGGACTTCATTAGTATAAGTTTTTATCACGGAAAGTGGGATATCTCACGAGGATGAAGAGATGAATTACTATGGGATATAAAGGAGGTATGATGTTGGAAATATGGATCAATGGAAATTCCATGATGAGTCTGAGGAATCATGTCCTAGTTTGGTGCCAATAGAAGGAAGGAAGACAGTATAACTGGATGGATTTAAGTATGCCAGGAAGTTGGATGTTGGGATAATGATCAGTTGCCCAGATGATGTGTTCAAGGATTTTAAGTGATGAGATGGGCCATAACCCACAGGCCCCAGGACCTGCCAAGATGCAAGCACACTCTTGCTGAAGGAAAACCCTTGGAAGAGGATATGCCTTTACCCACCAACGATTTTATAGGAGCAACGCAAAACCTGAGAGTTGTGAAGACACGATAGATGTTGTTTGGCTTGCAGAATCAAGGGATTTATCCGAACTTGGTTCGTTGACAAGAGAAATTCTGCAATGCTTGTGAGGATGACTGAGTGTTAGCATGCGAGATTCGCTAAACCATATACAAGATAATGATTTGGGTGCGGGATGGATTGATCACCATACCGACTTACTCTTATTATTCGCCTTGCTATGTGGGATGGTAAATCTGAGTGACTTACCTATAGCAGAGAGACGACGATCAAGACCTTGTTTGAATCTTAGAATGGTATAAGCATTTTCCCCTGTACAAGGCAGTTGTTGCCAATTGTAGGATATACGGTGAGAATGAAGCCAGACCCATTTTCTGCAGGAGAAACCATAAATTGTTGACCACCATGAGATATCAATAGTTGTTTAGTATTGGCGCCAGACCCGTCAGCTAAGAAGAACCAGTCATGGAATAACCTTACCAAGATGAAAGGACAGAAGTATTGAGGAAAAGGTTATGCCACTACCGGAAGAGCCCAGAGAAGGAATTATCCTTAAGATCTGAGAAGACCGACACTGTCAGTAATAAGGATGGAGTATATGAGTTTTGATGGAACCGTAACCATGGTTCTAAGGGTGGTAGCACCCGAGACCCCGAAGATGATCGACGGATTTTGAGAAGACCCCCAAACCCTAAACTATTCCTTGCTAGCCTCTCCGAATCTTGAGGACAAGATTCATTTTAGGGGTGGTAGTTTGTAACATCCCAAAATTCTAAATTTTGGAATGTTATAAACAAATAGATTGTTTTGATTGATTGTTTGATTGTTGTGTGATTGATTGAAATTTGAAACTTTTTGAAAGTTAAATGAGAGGGAATAAAAGGACTTTCCCAAACTTTCATTTTTTTTGCTTTTATGATCTTCGGGAATTCAAATTCTTTTCATCACAAAACCCTGGAGAGAAGATGGCATGACTTCTTCCATTTATTTAAATGACAAGGGGTGTTGAAAATATTTGAATTTCATTTGGAAAATATTTCCAATTTTGAAACTTTATGCAACTCAATGATTTTCACGAGCGAAGATAAAATGACTTCTTCAAAACATATGAAATATGAGTTGGGAGTTTCAATGAATTAAATTCAAAGTTCTTTTGAATTTAATTTTTAATTTGGAGTTATTTGAGTTTTATTCAAAGTATTTTTCTCCGAAAATAACATATATGGAAAATAGGGTAACATGATTCCCTACAATAGAAAATTGGAGAGAAATAAATTTGAAACCATTTTGGTGTTTTTTTAAAATGATTTTATTGGGTTTTAAATAAGTCAGTAGCACTGTTTGAATTAATAGAATTATTGTGATTTTAATTTGAAGCTAGAATAATGTTCATGTTGTAGAAAATCTTTTTCTGAAAATTTTGATATATAATATGCCTATGTTGTATTTTTATTTTATTAGTATTATTTTATTTTTAGTGTCTGTTTTCTTTAAAAAAAATCTTCTTCTCTCCGCCGAACTGGGCCGGCCCAGCTCCTCAGCCAGGCCCAGCCCAGCCGAGCCGCTCGTCCCGACCTCGGACTCCCGAGCGGGAGACCGCCGCCGCCACGACAGCGCCACCGCCGCCGTGTCCTTCACGGACTCCACCTCCCGCGCCGCCTCTCCTCTGCCCCCTCCTGCACGCCTTGCGCCTCCCCTCCCCTCCTTAAATAGCGGCCCCGGTCCCCGCCTCTC
>NC_057813.1:569867768-569881237 GCF_018294505.1 Triticum aestivum
GCCGCCGCCGCTGCTCTGCACCACCGCCGTCGCCGCACTCCGCCGCGCCACCTCGCCGCCCTCGCCCCTCGTCGCGAAGGCGCGCCACGCCGGAGCCCGCCGTCGCCACTGCCCCGCCTCGCCAGAGAAAGCCGCCGTCGCCGCCGGTTCATCTCAACCGACCCGGTATAAACCGAGAAAGCCCGCCGGTTTTTCTTTTAGTTCGGTTTTCTAAAAACCCTAGATTTGTTTTTTTAGGTGTAATATTTAACGAACGTTTTCTGTTTAGTTAGTTTTAGTGAACGTTTTCGTTCTGTAAATCTGTGTAGCAAACGTTCGTTATTTAGACTTTTTCTTTTTCTGTTATTTTCTGTCCAGGGACCTATTAGTAGAATTTCTTTTACAGATTAGTCCCTGTTTTTCAAACGACCACTACTTTTTACTCGTTAGTCCAAATCCAACAAAACCAACACCCACCTCTTCGTTATGATCCCCTCTATCCAGTAAAACAACTCAAACATGTTTTTGAAAGTTTAAAATTTGAATTAGATCAGTTTTGTATTTGAACTTCGTTTGATCGTAACTTGAGTTTCGTAACTCCGATTTATTTGATTCTTTTTGCATCTCGAAGCTCTTGACCTAAAATTTCTGATAAGGCCAAATTCACATAATTTTGGTACTGTTAGAAGTTTTTTTATGTTGCAAGAGTTTTTGACTTGGTTTTGAAGTTTTACGAATTGTTTTCTTCGTTCTTTCTGGTCTTTTGAGTGATTGCTTATGTGTGGTTACTATTGTTTGCTTACGATAGATTGACCGGAGTGTGACGAGTAGAACTATCAAGAGTTTTGAGTGTGAATCATCTTCATCAACATTGTAGGCAAGTTCACACTTTGATCATATCCCTTTTCATACCCAGTTTTTATGCATTAGATCAATCCTCAAACACTTGCATGATTAGGATCTAATTAAATTGCGGGTTTTGGGAAGTAGAATGAGGTAGTACCTATTACCTGTGTTACGATTGAAACCTTTGGGAGTTACTTCTGCGTTTGCTTATTTTGCCATGCTATGCTAGTAGACGTGGATTGGGTGAGTGAATATCCATGACAGATGTGAGATTGTTATTAATGGTTTATCTAAGGTGGCAACTTAAATACACATCTGGGTGGATTGAGGCACTTGGAGTTACCAGGACCTTCCTGTTTTTTTGGAAATCCCGGGGGTACCGTGTGATTTTCCTATGGACCGCCACCCAGGCTCAAAGGGATCATAAGATAATTCATACTAGTAACTTACGTGTGCAGCCACAAGCCATTATGGGCTCTGGCATAGTTGACTAAGTCGTGCGAACTCTTATAGTGGTGGACTAGCAGATGTAGGGGATGTAGGTGTACCGGTCCACCCATCGTAAGGTGCTAGCGCTTCTGAAAGACTATGTCTCGGTCATCCGTTTCTCAAACACCTTGTAGTGCGAGAAACCAAACGGAGGCGATCGAGTCTTGTGGGGAAAAGTGCGCAAACCTCTGCAGAGTGTACAAACTAATCATGATTAGCCGTGTCCCCGGTTATGGACATTTTGAGTATCTAGTACTTGGATTATCCTGTTGATCTCATCATGTTACTATAATCAATATTGTTGGGTTTTAGTGAGTACTTTTAATTGGGATTGAGAATGCTGTCAACCATTCTCAATATTTAACAACCACCATGATAGTTAAATAAATGTATTCCTTTGCAGTAGGGAAAAATTGGCGTTACGCAAAACTGTAACCATAGAGCTTTTTCCACCAGCCAGATATGCATGTAGTGATAGCTCTTATTCATCATTGCTCTATGGTGTGAATTTGCCAGTACATTCAATGTACTGACCCTCTGTGGCTGCAACATCTCATGTTGCAGGATCTTACGACGAGTAAGTGATACGTTAGGGTTACGATTTCCTATACTCAACTTTGCCGTTGGTGTTGATGGGAATCCACAACCTTGTTGCTTCCGCTATTTTGGATTGAGGTAATAGTTTTTACGTTATTTTGTACATGTGATTTACCTCTGTTATAAATCCTCGAGTACTGTGTGTGTGAGCATACCGATCCAGGGATGACACGTAAGCACAGAGACTTGACCCATTCGGGTCGGGTCACTACAATTTCTTTATAGAAAACATTAAAAATGTTCGCACACTAACTTATGTTTAATTAAAAACATAGTTTAACTTACAAAATAAATCTTCAACTCTCATTGATGATATTCCTCCCATTATGAAATATCACCTGCAGAGTGCATTTTTGTCTCAGAAAATGCTTCACCCTAACTTCACTTCCCCAGCTCCACTCATAACCATAATTAATATTTTTTTAAATCACCTGATTAGCTCAATCGTTAATAGTAGAAATAACCTTTCTTAACCCAAAAAAGAAAACTAAAAATACCCTTTGGGAATTTCACATTCCTTATGCATAATCGTGGAAGATATATATTTTAAATGTGTATAAATTATTTTCGGACAAAGTAATATCGTTTTTCGTTACCTGGTCATTATGCAGGACACAAAGACGGTGATATTGAGAGCACACAAACACAAAGCATGGCTCCTCATTCATCAGAAAAGGACACATAGCAGAACATGAGGAACAAACCATCTGCAGTAGAAATGGTAACTTACACCAGGCTCAACAGGACTGAACACCTAGCAACAAGCAAAAAAAAGAGAAAATCAGATACCAGCACTGTTTTTACTCCTGGAACAAAAAGGCAAAAGAAAAAGGACAATGCTGAAAACATCGTCGACACTGGTACCTTGCAGTATCAGCAATTACCTCTAATGGTACTCCCGCCAACAGAACCAACCGGTTCGAAGAAACAAGTTGGATGCAAGAAGAAAAACAAATGACAAAGGGTAGAAAAAGAACATGACGATACCAACAGCGAAGGTTCAGATACCAATGATGACAATGATGACAGACAACATGATGCAGATTTCATTCCTACTGACGGCGATGATGCCGAAGGGCGCGACAGCGACAAAGAACATGATGACGATGTAAAAACACACTTATGCACTAATTTTGAATGCCACTATTCAGCACCAGGGACCTAACGTTCCTTTCTAACAAAACCCTTTGTTTTTTTCTTCTGAAACAGCCCAAATCAAGCAAGAAGGACAGAAACAGAAGAAAAACAAGCAGGAAAGAATTGGCAGCGCCAACAGTTGACGAAGAATAGGAAGAAACAAACGAAGAGAAATGCCAAATCAAGGCAGGGGCAGCATTCGCTCATGTCAAGAAAGCATGGAATTTACTTAAAGACCGTCACAAGAAAGATATTAGGACGGCAGGATTTGGCAGCCTAGAGAATTGCAAAATAATGGGCTCCATCTGCAGACCGCTTGCAGCACACATCTACGACAACCTCGACATAGAAACCATGATAATAACCTTCGGTGATGGTGCCGGAGACAAAAAAATCAAGATTACCAAGGAAGCTATCCATAAGGTGTTTGGATACCCAAACGGCACGCAAAGGTCAGCACCAAGGCCGGAGACTAGCCCAACTTCGATGAAAGAACTGATGTCAGACCTTGGCTTCAAAGATACAAAATTCGCGCCAAAACAACTGTTCGAGAAGCTACAAATATTGGTGGAAATAGATGACGATCAGTCAACAGTAAATCAGTTAAAATATTTTTCCTTATTTTTTTCCACAATGTTGTCTGCGGGTCAAGCGCCGTTATCTTCGCCCGACAAGCTATAATGGTTAAGGACTTGGACTATCTAGAAATGGCAAAGATGGATTTCTGCGACGTAATCGTCGAAAGTATTAGGTAAGGAGCCAAGACATGGCAGAAGCACAAGATGTTGCCTCAGAAAGAGAATAACAAAAAGCATATCAATGGTTTGGCATAGGGACCAGTAATCATGTACCTTGACTCCCTGCTGCTGCCAACCGACACAAAAGAAATGCGGAAGATTGCAAAGACAATAGACAAGACCTCATTACCACGAGCAAACCATCTCAAAGAAAGTGACCTAGAAAAAATAGCTAGAGCAGACATGAAAACGGACAAAAAAGCACGACCAGATGACTATGAATTTGGCAAGATACAGGTATAGTTCTGTTGTACATAAATCAGTCCTTCCCTTTTCGAAAACAGCTTCCATTCTAATCAACTCCATTCTACCGAAACGGTGCAGACATGTAACAGAACAGCAGAGAGGATCTTCTATACCAACACAGCATCAACTTTGTCTTCAATTCACCAGATAGCAGGAGAACATTGTAAAGAACAGCAACACCAGCACATAACCAAACTGCTACCACCTCCACCCAAACACCGGCGTGAACCACGTATCTGCACCAGTGGAAGCACAGAACCAAACAAAAGCATAAGCACAGGACCAGAAGAAAGATTCCAAAGGATAAACAAATTGTTGGAAAGAGTGCTCGATGAAGCACAACAGTTACCCACAGTAACCACCTGGGCTAAACAACGGTGCAGCGAAAAAGAAGAGATATTGGATGAAAAAACAAGGACAAAGTCGTGCAACAAACAATTTCCCTGATGGATTCTGTAGAACAACTCAGACAATTTCAGGACATACTTTGCACAAGGTACCTCATAGACAACCCGACCCTGCAAACACTAGAGCAAGCAGATCCAGCAGCATCAAGTGGACTAGTCGATGCCAACCGCACCAATGAAATCACAGCCACAACAAAACAAAGAGAAACGATAAAAAGAAAGAAAGAAGAAGAAGACGAAGAGAGGAATAGAAGAACAAAATCAAGGGACGTGGGCATTGACAAGAAGAAGATAAAGCGGCAAAAAACAGGTAAATAAATAGTAATGCATAGTGCCAATCCGCACGCTAAAGCAAACCCCTGCTTTCATACCTCAACTGAAAAGAACTGTTTCAATGCTTTCAGGAACGTACCAATACCACACCAGGCCAAGATGAACTCCAACAGCACGATAGTGTCAACAACACCCAAAACAAGAATGAACGCAACAAACAAAGCAACCTCACAACAGACACTGCTACAACAACAACTACCCCAATACAAGCACAAGATACAATCGACGTCAGAACCAGTGAAGAGGTCAGTATGAACATCCATTTTTCCTTTCAAAACTGGATAGAGTTATAAGTTAACTGACAAACCTCCAACAAAATATAGGCTCAGCTGGAGAACAATCAAGTCAGCAGTCCCGTCAACCAAATTCAAGAGCCTGACCCACAATCATCCGTTAGCATAAAGAACAACAAAGAAGAAGAAAACATCAAAGAGGAGGTAAACTTCCACAGCCCACTACACCCCACACCGGAAACTTATAATGGCAGGAAAGAAAGTGGACCGCAAACTCATATTGTTTGAACTCCAGGTATCACAATCACTGCAAGACCAAGAGACAACACCAATAGACGAAGGAGTCACAGAACAGGAAGTTTGTGCACAAGAGATTTCCAGTGCCACAACATTGCAGATCACCATCACGAGTACAAAGGAGAAAACCCAAGACATCAAAGCCGATGAGAAATTAGACACTGTTATACCTAACAAAGAAACAGTCAATGCAGGCACGAATAACCCAGTCATCAACACAGAGGTAAAAAAATCAACAACAAACCCTTTTCAACCCACCACCGCAATACAAGGATTATAAGGGATGACTCACCTTTTTCTTTGAACAAATGCAGGAAAAAAACAAGTACATTGATCTCGAAAATCAAGAAGCAGCGCAACCAAAGGAAATTGGAAAACACACAGAACTTCAAACAACAACATCTCAAGAGGTGAGGCTACAAAACTGAGACACAAATGAAATTCAAACTATAATTTCATTTTTTATTAAACAGGAAGAGGAAGCAAGCGAAAGCACTGGTATAGACATTCAACAAGAAAACAAAGAGGACAGCACGAAACAAGGAGAAGCCATAGTTCCAGCAGTAGACAGTCCTCCGAATCCAGAGAATGAGGTCTGATAAAAAATAAAATGAAACTCAACAATCAGAAATGCACCGATTTCTTAAATACCTTTTGGGTTGGTGCAGGCACAAGAAACTCAAGACAGCACCAACAATCAAGACCATCAAACACAACTAGAGGAGCCCAATGAACAACCCGAAAATGTTCTTCAAACGGTAGATAATAATGCCACTGAAGACCAAGCCACCAAAAATTCACTCACCAAACAACAGCTACCAGAGACAGCGGGAGCGTCAACGATTGAAAAGGTAAAGTTACAAAACCTGCAACTATGAAATTATAAAATTGCTGCGTACACAATCAAATAAACTACAACCTACCACACCTGCATTCAATCCAATGCACTCTCACTTTGCCACCTCTATATTTGAACAGCTGCAAGGAAAAAAACAAGGTCAGCAACGATGAAGAGCAAAATAAAGTGCAAGAGAAGGACCCAAAAACATCACTCAACGAGGAACACGTAGAACAATCAGTAGTAACAAGTACAGAGGTGAAAACAGATAATACCTCCGAATGATCTTATAGTTCAAAAATATGCATTTCACACATCAATACTTTCCTCCATCCCAGAGAGGGGAGACAAACGAGCAAAAGGAGGCCACTGAAGAAGGGCAACATGATCTTCAAATGACAGACGTCAGCGTCAAAGAAGACCAAGCCCCAAAATATTCACTCAACAAAAAACACGCAGCAGAGACTGCAGCAACAACAACGACTGAAAAGGTAAACTTACATAAGCTGATCCTCTGAAAATATTAAATATCTCTCTTTAACCTCAAATCCACTGCCACTTAGCCACATGTGTGTTTCAAAAGCTACAAGACTAAAACGACGGCCGCGGCGATGAGCTCCAAAAGAGTGAACATGAAGATGACCAAAAACCTCCACTCAACGAAGAACAACCGCAACAATCAGCAACAGCAACGAAAACAGAAACAGAGACAACAAAAGCAGCAACGACTGAGGAGGTAAAGTTACATAGTCTGATTCTACAAAAATATAAAGTAGTTCCAAGAGAACTCAAATGCACTCCAACTTACCACCTTTATGATTGAACAGCTGCAAGACAAAAACCATGACAGTGACGATGAACACCAAAACAAAGAACAAGACGACACCCAAGAAACAACAACCAACGAAGAACAGGTGGAACAGTCAGCATCACCAACGACAGCTCAACAGGTGAAGTTGCACAAAATGTTTCCACAAAATGACAACTTAATCACAATCAAAATAGCTCAAAGCACGCACCGAACGCTTCGCTATTTTCACATAATAGCTACTATAATTAAAATAAAGTAGCAAGTTAAATTATTTCAATGCTTTTTAAATGGTAACGCAGAAACACGAAGAAGGCAACCACGGAGATACAACCAATGAAGCAAACACACAAATTGTTCCAGAGAAAGAACCAGAAAATATGGAAGAAAACCCTACGCCGTCATACGATGCCAATTCCACTGGCAGAGAGGTCAGTGCCATCCAAGTCGAGACTGACAAACAAAACGGAGAAGACAACCAGCAAGACATAAAGGTTGATAAGGAAAAACGTGATGCTAAGAAAAGCACAGACGACTCAAATAAGGACGGAGCAAAAACTGAACAAAAGGGTACAACACAAAAAGAAGAACAAAACATGAAACAGGAAGCAGAAGGAGAACAAGAAAGGAACAACACTGGACAAGAAATGTCTTCCAGCATCGAAGCAGGCAAGACAATAGAAACTTAAATGCTATCTTGTGATTTGGAATTATTTACATTAAATTCAAAAACATCACAGGCACAATAGAGAAAGGGGGCAACGATAGCGATTCCGTCAACAAAGCCATTGAAGACCTGTACAACGCTGTATGCAAGCCATGGACAAAGAGAGAAATGTAAGTTTATGTTGCTTACACAGAAAACATTCTTACATGCCATCATTTTGACTGTATCATGTGTGAACTAAAACATTTTTTCTAAATATACTTTGCAGGGATCAGCTTTTCATTACAACGGACAAGTTAGATGTAAATCTAGGCCATGTTTCCAAAAGCTTCAAGTTCGGTAAAACAGTACGTACCGAAGTAATCGAGCCGATGCTAACAATCTTAAGAAAACAACTCAATGGCACATGGAGAAAGATTCTGTCGTTAAGCAACACTGTAAGTAAATATTACGGAAAAAGAATCACGTTTAAAATAATAAATATGACTTTAAAAATATATAAACTTCCCCTATAACTAAACTGACAAATTCCTTTTGTGTATCTGTGACGAAACAAGCAGCACTCAATAAAGGAAGCCGACGACGAAGATCAAATGTGCTACAGAAATAATGATCAACAACAAAATAGAAAAAATTACTACCTGCAAGGCTTAGATCATTTTTCAACATGAAAGAAGAAGAAAAACTGCAATATTACAACATGGTAAGGAGATCAGTTGTTTCAAAAACAAAACACAATTTACATATATGCTATGCAAAGTTCTCTTTTTATTTTATGTTTCTTAATATAAGAAGATTTCCAAATGTTTTCATTTTATTTTGTGTTTTGCAGTTCCTTCTACCATGTTCGTTGAGCGGGTTTGAGCAAGACGAAACTATAAGTCATTACTTCACCATCACAGTTAACATGCAAGAACAGCGTTTTGAACTCCTCGACTCTTCAACTGCATATCCAGGCACAATAGAATTCTTCAACAATGTAACCAGCAAATTAATGAAACTCTGGAAGCACATAAGCACAGAGCTACAGCTTTTAGAAAAAAGCATCGACCATTACAAAAAGGTCAGACTGCAGGTGCCACTTGAAGGAGAAGACACGTAAGCACTTCCAACATCTTCACTTATTTCTTTTTTTTCAATGCAAGATTCAATACTACAATTACAGAAATAATTCTGTTCTTTCGTCTTTTCAATACAACAATTACCACTACCATTGCTCAAACTTTTCTCTTCTTTCCGTTTCTTGAATGCAACAATCTTACCAGTACCATTCATCTACATGCAAATGGACTGCGCATTCTATATGTACATGAACCTGAAGCACTACTTCAGTGATGGAACAACATCAACCTTAAAGCCAGAACAAGTACGACAGTTGAGGAAAAAGGTTCTATATCAACTAATCAGTCAACACAGAGGGAATACAAAACTTTCACTAATCAAGTGTACAACATGTAAGTCTTTTCGGAAACTAAATCTTACAGTTTCGTAACACTAGAATAAGTAATATATATTTTTAATCATTGTTTTACACATATGCTGAAATATGAAGTAGATAGGGAAGACAAATAAATGCAACAAGCAGAATGTTGCGTACTAGAAGAGTTTCCGCCAACTACCGGGCCAAAAGAACATATTATGCATGCGACAACCACACAAGAGCATGAAGTTATTGATATATCCAGTAAACACAAAGATATTATGGACGTCAGTAGCCACGCCGTCGCTCAACAATCTTGCACAGACCACGAACAAAATGATCCACCAATAGAACCAGATCAACCACCACCAGACGACAAGATACCACACCAAGCCGAAGAGGAAACAGACAAGCAAAATATCAACAACAATATCATGACCACAGAGCAACTGGAACAAACAGGCACCAAATTAAAAGAGGATGACAGAAGCAATAACGTACCAAATACACAACAACATGTTTCCAAGCAGAAGAAACATCCTGTTCTTCTTCAAGAAGAAACACGCTCAACAAGCAATCAACAAGGCACCCCCAGCACCATCTCTTTAGACATCCTAAAACCAAAAACAATGGAAAAGAAGGAAGAAGTTGACAAATTTCTTTCAAACCTTAACCCACTATAACTACAGGTGTACAAACACCATATAAAGATGAGCTCTAACTACGATTTAATCAAAACATGGCTGACCGAGCATGAAAGCTATGAATTCAACAAAAATCCCAAGCTATATCTGACAATCTTGCAGCAAGAGTAAGGAGAACATTCAATGCCTCAATCATCTGAGAATAGCTCAGACAAGAAAATCTCGGTCAAGAAAAGGCCGGTAAAGCCTTCAAGAAGGCTCCTTGCAGAAATCAAGATTCCTACATTTGTCCTAGGAGATTTCAAATTCATGAACAAAGCCAGAGCACTCCATGAATACCTATTCAGCAAAGAAGGACATGACGAATGCGGAGAGTAAGTACTTTCTCTTTCATAAACAAAAAAACAAACAAATGTTGCCCCTTTTTAAACCAACCTAACTAATGTATAAACTTTTTCTGCTTGCAGTCTAAACGTATATATTAGCTCGACGCGACCCGATTGGACTATAGGAAAACAAATAATGGCACAACTAATGAAAGGAGATGATGGACAGATGGAGGGCTCCATCGCAAACGCATTGTTCGACGAATGGACATCGCAGCAACAATACAAAACAACCGATAAAGCCATACTTCCCGTAGAATTTGCAAACGTATGAAGTCCATTTTGACAAAAACACTTGCATCATTTTAGTGAATACAAAGATTGAACTAAAAAGTAGAAAACTTTTTGGTCACAGGTCGTGCTCGGTGTTAAAACTAGAGAGGAAGGAGGACTAGCAGAATTCAATGAGGAAGAAGCATTGAAAGAGTTTGCACCCCTTGTAACAGGCAAGGAACTTTTAAAGAAGAAGCTGGTAAGTTAATAGAAATATAGAAACATAACTCATTCTTCCTACAGATTGCACATTCACATGTCATTTAATTCTCCTGACAAGAATTAACTTTTACTCACTCTGTCTCCAAACACTGCAGATTATGATACCTCACAACACAGATAAACACTACACACTGTACGTGCTCAACAAGTACACAAACTCCATTGACATACTTGACTCACTGAATTACAGACACGGAGATGGAAAAAAACATGGAAAACACACCATAAGGACCACCAAGAACTAGTACATCAATTCAACCTTGTTTCCTAATTAGTTTTCCAATTCATGCATTCCCTTTATTAATAGCAAAACCCAACAATAACATAGATTAAAAGGATGCACGCACTAATGAAGAAGCATTACAGCGAAGCGGAGCTACGAGCCAACAGCGAACCAAACTGGTCGCGGATAGCACAAACACCTAACAGAGTTTGCGTGCCAAAACAGCAGGGTACCCAATGCGGACACTTCATGGCTCAATTTGCAAAATACTGGAATGGCATCGAACTCATAAAAGATGATGAGGATTTCAATGTAAGTGAATAGTACAAGAGCAACAATTTTAATTTTTACAAACAACACTACTTGAATACTTCAATATCCGATTACCTCCATGCAGCAAAGCAACGTAGATGCCGAGTGGAAACCAGAGTTCCTTTTTACAGCCATATTTGGTGAAACAAACCAAATAAAGTGGGAGCAACTACCTGGAAGAATCAAAGAATTCAAACCAGAAACTTCAAAGTTCTTTTCCACCAAAAAAGGTAAGAAAATCATTTCTACTTATCCTCTTTTCTTTTGTAATAACCTACCCATCCCACGGTGTTCACCAACATCTTTCGTATCACGAGAGCTTACATATTACATATCTGCTTCTGTTGACTGAAAGAGATGAAACAAAAAGGAAAAAAAGACAAAGCACCAGTCCATATCCAAAACATTCTCATTGCTTCTAACACACAAAGGAGGCGTCCGACCTCTTCCATCTAGTCATGAGCGACAGCTGGCAGGAGGAATACAAAAAGTGAGTTGTTTTCTATTGCACCTCACAATAGTTGGACAGAGGCTAAAAATAATGTAAGTATCTGTTTCTCACTACCGTCACCTCCAAAATAATTTTATCTCCCCTGTCGCAGCAAAACTATATTTAGACGCATCCACGGGGACAGTGAAAGCACGGAACTTACTGGAGCCCAGCTGAAGGCAGTATTTGGTCCAAGACCAGCACAGACGAGCAAACGACATCATATGGAAAAGAGGATCCTCGATGACATAGCAGAAATCTGTGAAAGCATACAAGAATCAAAACAGAGTGACAGAGTAATATTAGGCCCAAACTTTGTAGAGGTAAACTTTTAAAAAGCAAAATCTTGTGAACATTGCAACAACTACTCTTTTTATATTCTTACACGGCTCTTTTTTCTAACAATTTTTTTCATCATAAATATTGTTTGCAGCATATATTGGATTTGAAGAAACACACAACTACTATTACAAAATTTAAAAATGAATTGCAAAAAACAAAGAACCAGCTGGTTCCCATGTATCTCAAGGAAAATCAACGGAAAAAGCTCTCAATAGCAAACATGGTAACAACCTATTCTGCCATGACAAAATCAGAAAATATGCGTTCTATGAAATTACTTTATATTAAACTGTCTTCTAAGCAACAAGTTTTTTGTACGCAGATATTCATTCCAATGGAGAAGCATGACCGCTATGTACTATATGTGCTGGACAAATACAAACACAAAGTTCACATTATTGATCCTCGAGAAACAACTCACGAGGAATTTGAGAAAGAAAAGATACACATCGACAAATTGACACCAGAAGAAGCAAGTCGAGTACTTCAGCAAAATGAAGATGCCAGAAAAGAAAGAGAAAGACAGTTTCAGGAATATCATGTTCATAAGACGGCAATCGTAAGCATTTATACATAACAAATTTTTCAGTTTTACAAGTTGCAATATTAAAACAATTAATTACAAAATACAATATTCCCAGGTACCTAGGTTTAAAGAAGTCTTCAACATCATACTAGGACAAACAATGAATGCCAAGGGTACAAGATGGCAGACTCATACCGTGCAAGATGTTCCAGTGGTATAAAAGGGAGAATCAACATTTGTTGTTTTAAAGCTTGCATTCCTCTACAATGGTGAAAAGTTTGTCGAAGACCTAGAAGATTTGACAGTAAGTTTATATATATATACTTATAAACAACTTATATGCACAAAATATAATAATATACTTCTCTTCTCGGCAAAATTTCACAGGATGAGGTCGAAGACTGGAGGGCAGAGGCAATGTACATTCTCTTAAATAGCAAGATGAATCCAGTCAAAGCTAGTGAAATGGGTGACAAGATTAGCAAGATCTTAAGGAAAAATGAAGACTAAAACTTTTGATTTAGCCCGCGAAGCTAATTCTATCTAGAAGTGACAAAACAGTTTGTCAATAACTCACATTTATATGTAATGTAGTTAGAAATTGCGTGTTCATGTTGAAAAAAGAACTATTTCAACAACAGTAAACTATAAGAGAGCGCCAGTAAACTATAAACAACAATGCCTCTTCTTATTTGTACAAAAGCAGTGACACCCAAAACGAACCCTTACGCGTGACTCTGGAAAGTACCGTCCCGTGCCTCCAGAGGCGACATGGCCTCGTGCCACCAAATCCTGGGTCACCATGCCTCCGGGCAATAACCATACACACACATACCCTTACGCGTGACTCTGGAAAGCACCATCACGTGCCTCCATAGGCGACATGGCCTCGTGCCACCAAACCCTGGGTCACCATGCCTCCGGGCAATAACCATGCACACAATACCCTTACGCGTG
>NC_057813.1:569881598-569882444 GCF_018294505.1 Triticum aestivum
CGTGCCACGAAACCCTGGGTCACCATGCCTCCGGGCAATATCCATACACACACATAACCTTACGCGTGACTCTGGAAAGCAGCGTCCTGTGCCTCCAGAGGCGACATGGCCTCGTGCCACCAAACCCTGGGTCACCATGCCTCCAAGCAATATCAATACACACACATACCCTTACGCGTGACTCTGGAAAGCACTGTCCCGTGCCTCCAGAGCCGACATGGCCTCGTGCCACCAAACCCTGGGTCACCATGCCTCCGGGCAATATCCACACACACACATACCAAGAGCGCCTCAACCGTTGCTAGCTCCTACGCACACGTGACTTCACATGCTTCAACCCGGTGCCTACGGAGGCAACATAACAATGCCTTTGTAGTATGCACACATGTGCATACACACACAAACCTATATATCGTCAACAAAGCATAACTCTTAACCAGACGTGACTGCACAATCTTCAAACCTGTGTGTTCCGAAACAAAGCAGCTTGCCTTTTGCACGACCTGCTAGGAGGTTCCCTCGCACCGGAGGCACCGTGTCACACCGCGACGAACCAGCATGTCGCACGAAATAGCACGCTGCACGACCAACACACACTTCGACCTATGCCCCCCCTTCAAGATGTTTATGAAAATTAAATGAGCCGAAGGCGAGCAGGAGGTTCCCTCGCGCCGGAGGCGTCGTGTCACACCGCGACGGACAACGCGCCACACGAACCAGCACGCCGCACGACCCAACACACACTTCGACTAACACACACTTCGACCTATGCCCCCCCTTCAAGATGTTTATGAAAATTAAACAAGCCGAAGGCGAGCAGGAGGTTCCCTCGCGCCGGAGGCGCAG
>NC_057813.1:571152789-571159760 GCF_018294505.1 Triticum aestivum
GAGACGCATAAAGGCGATTCGTGATGTGTGATAATTGAGGAAGAAAGGGAATGTGAAAAAGAAAACCTTCAAGGAAGCGGTCTTTTGGGCATGCGGTGACGAATTGTGGGGCGCATCAAGGCGACCTGTGATGTGTGACAATTGAGGAAGGAAGGGACGTGAAAAAACCCTTCAAGGAAGCGGTCTTTTGGGTATGATGGCATGAAGACAAATTGTGAGACACATCAAGGCGATCCGTGATGTGTGATAATTGAGGAAGAAAGGGACAGTGAAGAAAACCCTTCGAGGAAGAAGTCTTTTGGGCATGATGGCATGAAGTGGAATTGTGAGACGCATCATGGTGTTTGGTCGAGCCGTGGATTTTCTAAAAGCAGTTGTAGGAGATGTGCTATGGGAAGCCAACTGTGGGAGATGTGTTATGAGAAAGCAGTAAGCTGTTTGGCAAACTAGCTGTATGAGTTGTGGGTGTGAATATAAATATCTAAAATACCCCTAAGATCATTACAATTGATTTACAACACTAATAAAAACATAATTAAATAATTATCTAACTCTTATGGTCAACATGGTGTTTTAGCACGGCAAAAGAGTAGCACACAAATTGAAATACAAACAACTCATCATAGAATTCACTACCAATCTATCCCCAATTTTTTTTGCCATTGATCAATACATTAGAACACTTGCATTTTTCACAAGCGAAAGCCAAGCAACTAGATTAGTAGCATGGGCATAGAATCTTATATACACTTGTACACATATCACAAAATGAAATAGTAGTTCATCCATGAGCAGATCAAAGAACTCTCTCATTAACTCGAGCTCATCAAGGGTTAGTAATTATGGGCCAGTTTGGATCGCATCCATGCCGCTAGATGCCTGGCTTGGAGCTCTCCTGGAAACTGCTTGAGACTTGTTTGGCTGGTGTCCCGGAAAGGAAAACGTCTGCCTGGCCTAGCAGCCGGTAGCATTGTCATTAGCCTGGTTCGGTTGAAAAAAATAAAAGAAAGAAAAATGTTTGGCCCAGGCAACATGCTTTAGCCTGGCCCAGACGTCCTATAGCTTGAGCTTGGCCAACAGCTTGGCACTAATAATGAGCAGTGAGCAGTATGGCCCACGTGTAAAAATATCTGTAAGTACTAGATGACAAAGTAGCAACTCAGGAAAGGAACCAAACATGTGTGGCCCAGGCGTGCTTGGTCAGGCAAAAAAAAATTCATCATCTCACACTCCATCCAGGCAACACTTTTTCCCAGGCATAGTTTCCAGGCCTCTAACAAAACACATCCTATATCACAGACTCTATTCATGCCAGAGAAGGAAGGCCAGAAGATGTAGGTTTGTCTCCTGTCGATGGGTTCCTGTGAATCATTCCTGGTCGACCCATCGAATGGCATAGGTGGGACGTTTCGTCTCGCGCATGTATTTTTTGTTGCATAAAATCTAAAAAGTGTGCGCGCGTTTGTTGGAGAGAACGGGCGGCCGTGTCACTCGCATGTGTATATGCATGTTTTGTCTGCTAGTGCATGTGCTTGCTGGCAATAAATGCTGTCAGACTTGTCACATGTGACGGGAAAACAGATTCACGTTTATTTATTTCAAATTTTAAATTTTTAAAAAGTCATATCTTTCAAACCACGTGTCGGAATTCAGATCCGTCTTTACCCTTGGATTTCTCGTGACGAGATCTTTGAAACTAGATCCCACATGGGTATGTTTCGACAAATTTTTTTCAATGTCAACTTTCATGCTATATGGTGCAACTTTAGTACTGTATTGTGCAACTTTAATACTATATCGTGCAACTTTTTTCAAAACCAATTTTTTGATCTGCATGATTCAACTTCCATGAGGTTGTAATCTAGCAACCATGATAATTTTGATGTGCAACTAGTCTACTGTCCCGGCCATGACAATTTTAATGTGTAATGTAGTCTAGTTGCACACAAATTGTTGTTTAGTTAGCAGGAAGACTAGTTACACACACATATACTCTGTTGGCTTGTAATATAGTCTAGTTGCACACACATTGATGTTTAGTTGACTTGTAATGTAGTCTAGTTGCACACACATTGATGTTTAGTTGGCAGAAAGACTAGTTGCACACACATATGATCAGTTGGCTTGTAATGTAGTCCAGTTGCACACACGTTGTATTTAGTTGGCATGGCACTAGTTGCACACACATATGTGCAATTGACGCGGCAATGTAGTCTAGTTGCACAAACATTGATATTTAGTTGGCAGGAAGACTAGTTGCACACACATATGCTCAGTTGGCGCGACAATGTAGTCTAGTTGCACACATATTGATGTTTAGTTAGCAGGAAGACTAGTTCGTCAAAACATCATCATACGGGATCTACTTTAGAAGAGGACGTCGCGAGGTTTCAATAGTGAAAACGGATCTAAATTTCGACATGCGGTTTAAAAGATATGTCTTTTATAATTTTGAAAACCAAAAACTAATGCACAAGGAAGGAATATGAGGAACATTAATGCAGCGGCATGCGGGCATTCATCATGTAAGAAGAGACTATATAGGGGTGATTAATTAGCAGTGTTCTTTTTAATCACAGGGATGATCACGTGCACTGTTTTGAAAAGAAAATCGGCCGCTGAGGAGCGCTAGCGGGCGCCCAGCCGCCCGCTAGACGCGTCCTTTTTGTTGCGCTGTGATGGAATTGGGCTGACTCATTTACCTCTTCAGTTAGGATTCGGCTTGCACACCACAATGGAATCGGGCTGGCTTGTGTACCTCTTCGGTTAGGATTCGGCTTGCACACCATAGAATCCGGCTAAAAAGGTGAAACCAAATGGTGTCCAAGGCAATCCGTGATGTGTAATAATTGTGGAAGAAAGGGAATGCGAAAAAACCCTTCAAGGAAGCGGTCTTTTGGGTATGCATGCATGAGACAGACAGTGAGATGCATCAAGGTGATCCATGATGTGTGATAATTGAGGAAGAAAGGGAGCGAGACAAAAGCCTTCAAGGAAGTAATATTTTGGGCATGAGGACATGGAGACGAATTGCGAGACGCATTAACGCGATCCGTGATGTACAACTTTGGCTAGTAGATGATCCACCGGAGCGTTTGTACCCCGGGTGATGTCAAGACCCTGTTCCCAGCGCATTCGAAGCCCATATCCTAAGAACACGGCAGGTGTCAACACCAAGAGGTTTAGTTAATTGATGTAAAAAAAGAGGTTCAGTTAACTGAGGGCCAGGATGAAGCGGAAGAGACAGGTGAAGATGGACGGCCCAGGCTTCGTGAGGATTACCTGTGACTAGGGAGCGGCGGGCTGCTCCCTAGCGTTTCCTGGCAGCCTTCCCAGAAAGGCAAGTTTCTGTTCCACCCTCTCAAAGAAGGAAAGTCTCTGATTCAGCCCAGATCCGCCCGATACCCGCAGCCCACGATGCTAGAAAACTCCTGGCCCGCCACCCACGTGCTTCCTCCCCCAACCAGCCCCTTCCCTTTCACGCCTTTTTCTCCCCTCTCCCCACCTACCCCCGTCCCCATCTTCTTCTCCCCAAGACACAAAGGGACGATTGATACGTCTCCAACGTATCTACTTTTCCAAACACTTTTGCCCTTGTTTTGGACTCTAACTTGCATGATTTGAATGAAACTAACCCGGACTGATGTTGTTTTCAGCAGAACTGCCATGGTGTTGTTTATTGTGCAGAAAAAAAAAGTTCTCGGGATGACCTGAAAATCCACGGAGATAACTTTTGGAAAACATAAAAAATACTGGCAAAAGATGAAGGCTAGGGGGCCCACACCCTGTCCACGAGGGTGGGGGGCACGCCCCCTCCCCCTGGGCGTGCCCCCTATCTCGTGGCCCCCCTGGCGCTCCACCGACCTCAACTCCAACTCCATATATTCTGTTTCGCGGAGAAAAAAATCAGAGAGGAAGTTTCATCGCGTTTTACGATACGGAGCCGCCGCCAAGCCCTAATCTCTCTCGGGAGGGCTGATCTGGAGTCCATTCGGGGCTCCGGAGAGGGAGATTCGTCGCCATCGTCATCATCAACCATCCTCCATCACCAATTTCATGATGCTCATCATCGTGCGTGAGTAATTCCATCGTAGGCTTGCTGGACGGTGATGGGTTGGATGAGATTTACCATGTAATCGAGTTAGTTTTGTTAGGGTTTAATCCCTAGTATCCACTATGTTCTGAGATTGATGTTGCTATGACTTTGCTATGCTTAATGCTTGTCACTAGGGCCCGAGTGCCATGATTTCAGATCTGAACCTATTATGTTTTCATGAATATATGTGAGTTTTTGATCCTATCTTGAAAGTCTATAGTCACCTATTATGTGTTATGATCCGACAACCCCGAAGTGACAATAATCGGGATACTTCTCGGTGATGACCATAGTTTGAGGAGTTCATGTATTCACTAAGTGCTAATGTTTTGGTCCAGTTCTCTATTGAAAGGAGGCCTTAATATCCCTTAGTTTCCACTAGGACCCCACTGCAAACGGGAGGGTAGGACAAAAGATGTCATGCAAGTTCTTTTCCATAAGCACGTATGACTATATTCGGAATACATGCCTACATTACATTGATGAACTGGAACTAGTTCTGTGTCACCCTATGTTATAACTATTATATGAGGAATCGCATCCGACATAATTATCTATCACTGATCCAATGCTTACGAACTTTTCACATATTGTGTTTCGCTTATTTACTTTTCCGTTGCTATTGTTACAATCAGTACAAAATTCGTATCTTTACTTTTGCTACTGTTACCATTACTATCATACCACTTTGCTACTAAATACTTCGCTGCAGATACTAAGTTATCCAGGTGTGGTTGAATTGACAAGTCAACTTCTAATACTTGAGAATATTCTTTGGCTCCCCTTGTGTCGAATCAATAATTTTGGGTTGAATACTCTATCCTCCAAAGCTGTTGCGATCCCCTACACTTGTGGATTATCAACGATCGAATCCTTTCCCTCTAATCCAGAAAGCTTAAGATCCCTGCAATGGTGGCTTGATTAGGGTTGATTCAAACTATGAAATTTACAAAAAATACACAAAACAGAGAAGGGGCGACCTAGGCGGTAGAATAAACAGGCACAGATGTCAGATTTCATCTTGCTGCATAGATTTCATACCAACTTTTGGGCAAGTTGGTATGATGTGCACGCAAGTCTAGAATAATTTCCAGGCAACTCGTGCTGAAAACACAGGGAAAACCCTCTCTTGGAAGTACTATTCTAGTTTATGCTTGGATTTTTTGCAATTATATAATTGTTTTTCCAGTGTTTTCCCCTTGTTTCTTCCGACATGAGCGACTAGTATTGATTTGCACGGCACCTATTGCAAGAAAACAGTAAAAATGAATTAGTGAGCAACTATAGTAGTTTTTTAAGCAAATCAAGTATTGACAAAAAGCTAGTCCTGTCAGTACATGAAAACTATTTGTTGGGTTGCTTTTTGCATAGAAACCACTTGATGCTTTTCTTAGGTTGCTTTTTGCACTAGAAATGTGTTGAAAAAAATAGCTAAGTTCTATGATTTGTTTAAGCAAAATCAGTGTTAGAAGTAAGAAACTCTTGTGTGTTTGAGGAACTCCTCTTTTCTTGCTGAAACAAAAAAGTTGGACAACTTTGTGAGTACCTAGAAGTGGACCTTGAAGCTTCTTGCTTGGGCGTGTGCATAAAACCTCAAAAATGTTGCTTTGACGTCCTTTTAGAATTTAGTGAGGCCCTGCAAACAAAACAAACAATTTGTTTAGGCAAGAATATCTACGAAACCATATTTACAAAACTCAGTTGATTTTTTAGAGTAAACTTAGGTTATTTAGGAAAGTATTTTTATATGTAGACAACTTATTCTATTGGAAATAAAAAATTTGTGCAAACAAAATCACCTTTTTTGCTAAAAAAGAATATATCTGGCAACTCACGCTAGCCTTTTTAGCAACTACTCCCTTCGTTTCAAAATAGATGACCCAAATTTGTACTAACTTTGTACTAAAGTTAGTACAAAGTTGAGTCATCTATTTTAGAACGAAGGGAGTACATAACATGTGTTGGGCAAGTTTTGGGTGAAATAAAACCCATCGTCTCAGGGGCAGATTTTTTGGCAACTCACGCTAGCATCTCTAGCAAATGACTATCATACATTGGGCAAGTTTTGGACACTCTCGGTTCAAGTCATCGACGATTCTAGCCCCCGCATCTCGGGAGCAGTTCTTTTGGGCAACTCACGCTAGCATCTCTAGCAACTAACTATCATGCGTTGGGAAAGTTTTGGAAACTTTTGGCTCGAGTCATCGACGATTCAAGCCCCCACATCTCGGGAGCAGATATTTGGGGCAACTCACATCGGCATCTGTATCAACTAACTATGATGTGTATGGCAAGTTTTGGACACTCTCGGCTCGAGTAATCGATGATTCTGACCCCCGGAGCAGATCTTTTGGGCAACTCACGCCGGCATCTTTAGCAACTAACTATAGGGCATTGGGCAAGTTTCGGCCACCCTCGGGTCGATTCATCGATGATTCCAACCCCTGCATCTCGGCAGCGGATCTTTTGGGCAACTCATACCAGCATCTCTAGCAAGTAACTATCGCGTGTTGCGCAAGTTTTGGACACCCTCTGGTTGAGTCATCGACGATTCCAGCCCCCGCATCTCGGGAGCGGATCTTTTGGGCAACTCACGGTGGCATCTCTAGCAACTAAGTATCGCGTGCTGGGCAAATTCCGGATACCCTCTGGTCGAGTCATCGACGATTTCGAGCCCCCGCATCTTGGGAGCGGATCTTTTAGGCAACTCATGCCAGCATCTCTAGCAACCAACTATCGCGCTTGCGCAAGTTTCGGACACCCTTGGGTCGAGTCATCAATGATTCTGGCCCCACATCTCGGGAGCGGATCTTTTGGGAAACTCACGCCGACTTCTCTAGCAACTAACTATCGTGCGTTGGGTTTTGAACACCCC
>NC_057813.1:571160525-571268805 GCF_018294505.1 Triticum aestivum
ACCTCCCTATTCTGCCTGTATCACGCAGAATTATACATGTGAGTAGAAAAACACATGCTTAGGGGTGTTGATTTTGGGATACTTACCGGCGATTTGCAGCCCAGTTCTTCGACCACTCTCGATACAGTGCTTTCCCGGATCTAGCTCCACCCCACTAGGTGGCCGCAATGTACAAATAGTGCTGCCCCTTTGGCTCTTCCTTTTCTTTGCTTGCTGGTCACCTGTACTCCGACACCTCTCTCCTCCCTTCCTTTGCTGGTTGTCATAAATCATATGCCAAAATAAATATTGTAGGCAACTTTCTGACATTATTAGGCAATTTAGTGTAGATATCATTGACTAGAAGGATATGGTGTTTGGATATAACTCGGTGTCCAAAAGGGTTATAGATTGACTAGAAGAAAACATGTTTTTTTAGTCATAACTTTCTCGGTCTGAAGTATAGTCCACAACTTCTTACTTTTCCTTGCTTAGTGATGTACTAATGGCTAACAAAAGTGCCAACAGGGGAACTGGGTTCAGCTCCAACTAAGAAAGGAGAGCTAGTGAATTGTTCAAACAGATGGAACTGTCAGTGCACACATCAAAATAATATCCAGTTGTTAACTACATCTTGTGTGTGGCATCAACGACCACTGGAAGACAGAGAATCTTTCATTCAGATGCAATGTTGCTTTCCCGCAGGAGGGTTTACTTTAATGTGTACTAAAAATAGCATAACAATAATAATATGTGCTAATCCTTTGTAAAAATCAATTTGATTCTGGCGGCATTATTCAACACGCACTAATGTGCTTATACTTCTACACATATCTTGTAGTATTAGAAGCTTAGAACCGACGGACTTGTAAATGTATAAACCATCCAAGTAGGCCTTTTTTTATTATTGAACCAATGTGTTCCTGTACAAGTTTCAGTCTAGCTAATATGAACATCATATTCAATAGTAATGTTTAACTAGGTGGACAGAGATATCATGCAACCAACTAACAAAATCATTAGGCTGATATGGATTCAACAGAAATGTTTAACCATCCAAGCAGACAACATTTCAGTATGTTACTTGCTATTTCAGATATATAGCACCTCAATGAGATGGCAAAATTGACTAACATTTGAGGCAACTACAGATAAATAGTTAGGCAAGTTTTGTACGACAAAAAAAGGCATGTTCTGTGGGAAAGGATCTGGCAATTACTCATACTGCAAACTCTAGCAACGCACCACATCTTTGTGTAACTCAACACACGCACTTTGGCAAATCCAAAAATTGGTTCAGAACGGCTCACCCTGTGGACGAAGAGCGGGAGGAAAATCTACAGTGAGGTACTGCACCGCATCCACTGCTCCGTGCTTCTTGTCGACGTCCACATGATCCCTGCAGGCATGGTTGTGGACGAAGAATTTGAGGCAAGGCTTCAAGAGAATCCTCTCTATATTGTGCAGCCAGGGAATTGAACTGTACGGGATCTCCAAGGGGCGCGTGAGCAGAAGGGGCCGTCGCTGGTTGGAATCTGCAGGGGGCGGCCGGAGCAGCCGCTTCCTCCTTTTGTTGTTGTTGTTGGATGAGAAGGGACTGGGTCAAACAGGAAGCAAAGGTCCCAGCCACGGGATGCATCTATCCGGCGAGGGATCGACGCGGCGGGGTGTAGGACGACGCCGGGTAGGGAGAAGCAGAGCGCGGGGTCGCTTCGCCGCCGGTCTGGGGCAGGGGAACGCGTCCGCTCATGCGGGGTGCTTCGTTGTTTGCTTTAACTATTCACGGGGAACGGGCGCACAGCCGCACGGGCAAAATGGCTTCGTTTGTGTCGGCCCGACCGCCCAGCACCTGGAGGCCGTGATTTCGATCGAACGGCACAGAAGCATGTGTGCTCGGTAAGACTAATGAGCACAGCTGCACTTTTTAGCTTTTAGGTTTGCTTTAACTATTCACCATCATGTGGTTGCCGACAACGGCATTGTCCCGTTTAAACTAAGGGAAAAAAAACTCCGTGATACTGAGCTTATTCACTCTGCCCTGTTACGCCTTATAAAAAACTTTAGGGGAAAAAAACCCGCTTTTGTTCCTGTCCCCAGTGAAGATTTAACCTACGAGTATTTGGTAGCGGTGAATCATAAACCAAGTTAACTTTCATCTTTAAAAACTGTTTGATTCTTATCTTGTGCTATATATGTGTTCCTGGCATTCGCGGCTGAAGCACAAATGTCATGGCAGCGCAACGAACTGTGCTGCAGAAAACGTGCTCCAGAAAGAGCTTATTATTCACGCTGCAGTCCGACATACACAATGAATTGCTGCTTCCCATGTCCTGTGTTCAACCAATTCAGCAGCCTGACCTCTCAACAAACCTGAGTTCACTGGGCACAATGGATTGGAAAGCCCGACCACTTCATTCCGTGATTGTCAACCGCCGGCGGATCTTCAGGTAACCAAACTTGCCGGCGCCTGGAGACGACCCGTCGAAGATGATCGGTAGGTATCCCGTGGCCGCCTTGTAACTTTGCTGAATCTGAAAAATGTCGAAGGACAAAGTTACAGTCCCACCCACACAAAGTAAAAAAACAACTACAGCCCAATGGACCGCACGATGCATTCCGAAACAGAACCGGTACTGCCGAAGTGCGACACAAGGGAGTAAACATTTGGGGGAAGCTACTAAATTAACCGTAGCTCGCAACATGGTGAAGCCATCAACATACTAGTATATGAACTTAATTACCTCGGCGATCTCTTCAGCGCTTTGGAGGCAGTTCTTCCCAATAACACAAACGGAACCACCAGACCCTCCACCCGTAATCTTCGCACCGTACAGATTAGGACCTCCATTTTCCGGCGTCTTTCTGTGCTGCATTTCTTGCACTAGATTAACCAGCCTATCTGTGCCATCGGAACCAAGACCGCATGCATTGTAGCTGTAGTGGCACTGCCAAGTGTCAACAACGGGATGTGAAAATAATGTCAGCACTATGGAACACAGTGAAGGGTTAATCCTAAAGTCCAGTGAAACAAAAATATGAAATGGAATCATCATTTTTGTGGATGATACATAGTACTGTACATCATTACAAACAAGTGGTTAAGAGATTCAAATTCACCTGGTACATAAGTTCTCCAAGAGCTGCTAATTGCTCATCTGTATTAGCTGCTGTTAATAATGCTTTGAAGGTCTGTATGCCAGAAAATAGAAGAATGTCAACAGTAAAATAAACAAAATTATTTTGTTTTTCCTGCTTAGTTTCAGTAAAGAGAAATCAAATGAATGATCATTGCTTGGAGAGAGAAATTTTAGTTCTTCTCTTTCGGAAAAAATGCAACCATTGCACGGCAGCATGCTGGGAAAACAATGAAATTTCCAAACATAGTGCAGAAAAAAAAAACAATCTGGTGAAAATATCGAACCTCGACTCTGAAGTTTTCGTATATGGGATGTCTAGTAGGCGCCTTCACACTGTAAGATCTTTTTGGATCAATTACAGTTACCATGTCATCGTGGTCTCCGTATTTCTCTAAAAATGCATCTCCGGTAATGATCTCCGGAATATCTTTTGAATAAGCAGCTTCATATCTGCAATTCAGATCTTTTTATAAGAAATTACTGTACATGCAATGTCCAGAACGATTCATGTTTTTGCGAACCAAGTAAAGAAAGTGTGACCTGTGAGGTGGCAGGTTGCACAAATACTCCATGGAAGCTTCAGACTTCACTACATCCCTTCCCTTTTCTTTATAATCATCAGTCTGAACAGGGGCATCTGAAGTTGAGGACACCGATACTAAGTTGGATGCTGCACACTTGATCATCTTTCGTCCCATATAAGTGCCTACTCTTACAGATCCATAATCTCCCCCACCGACGCTGTTATCTCAAGACATGACAGAATACTGCAATCAGATGCAATTCGCCCAACCACAAAAGTTCTGTCAAAGCTCAATGAGGGAAAAAAAAACTACCTATGTCGTATGCCAGAGTCTAGACCCCAAAATCGCATATGAGATGGAATCATAACCAATTCCTTCACTTCTGCAGGCTGCACCGAAACTGTGATTGAACAATACAGAAGTAACATGGTTTTGAATGGAGTTAAGATAAATCAACCAACTTGTGGAATTTAATAAAGACTACTAACCTGGCAGACCATTGCAAGGAGTTTGTTAGCTTCTCCACAGGCAGATGCCATTTGGTCCATGACCCCACATGGAGCTCCAACAACATGATTCTCAACCTGAAAAATCATAGAACTATAATGGTACTTGCCGGATTCTATTTTTACAACCAGACTTTTGTTAAGCTCATACCTTTTGACAAAGCAAAGCAAGATCCCTTGGAGTAATGTTTAAACCTGCAGGCAACAAAATAAAATAGAAAGCAATTTAGGAGATTCTAACAAGGTTAGTCAAATAGATGGCAGGATTATGGTAAAGGTAGCTATGAGCGATCAACAAACCATAGGCAGCTGCAATAGCAGACATTGTGGCAACCTCCACCGATGCAGAAGAAGAAACACCTTTGCCTTCTGGCACAGCAGAAGAAACCTACAGTTTCGGGACAGAAACTAAATAAGAACTGATTCTGTAAAACACATAACATGATCCTCACCATCTGTCCAAGAGAAGAAAACGATCAACTAGTATACGTTGTGATTTCACAGTCCCCTAAATAGAGTGTTCAAAATCATTTTTGTTGACAACGAAAGTTAACATGCACATTAATGCAGGACAAGGACAAGCTTATGTGCTTACCAGAATGCTCATGCTGTCAGTGAACTGCACGCCTAGCTCAGTCATCAAGATTAAAATTGTTCCGGAGACATAAGCAGCCCATCTGAGATCGAATATAATTAGGAAATATGTGAATATAATTGATCATTCAGAATTTCTGTAGAAAAATTAAGATACTTACTTTTGTGATGGGTCCTGGCAGAAAAATTCTCTGGCTTTTTCATACGATATCGGCTTGTCACCATCCATAAAATCTGACAGGTCCATATCAAAAGTTGGTGCACGGTTACTCAACTCAGAACCAAATGAAACCTGCAAGATAATGATCTTTACATAAGATACTGCACATTCACCAGTTCTATCGGAGTTACAAAAATACAAATTGGGCATTTTTATCATACAAACAATATAAGGTATACTTATGTTCCACAGATAACTAAAGAAAATAGTGGCAGCGAATCTTGAGAATTAATAACAACAACAAAAATTGAACAGTTGAGTAGAACATACAATTTGTACCACAGGTACCACCCCTGTGCTCTCAAGCTGTCTTGCTTGTACATGCTTCCATAGCTTCTGCTTGCTGGGATGGTTTCTCTGAATAGCAACATGGCAGGCTTCCCGAAGAGGCATCTACTAATGGCATCAAAATTTTCCATCACAACTAACTAAAATATGACCCGAGAAGAATAATACTGCATTTATTTCCATAATTCTATCTAATTATCTGTGATACTGAAGAAAGTTCATGACAAGTCAACGGTTTACTGAAAATATAGCATATATGAAAAACGATGGAATTCTAGGTTTTTGCACAGCATATAGAACTTAAAGATGCAGAATCTGGGAAGAAATCATTTTATTACTCTAGAGGAAAACTTTGCTTGTTTCAGGCGCAACAGATGTTAATGGTAGTCAGGGGGCTAGAATATTTGTAAGAGTTAAGTACTCCCTCTGTAAAGAAATATAAGAGTGTTTAGATCATTAGTGATCTAAATGCTCTTATATTTCTTTACAGAGGGAGTACCATGATATTATCTGACGTTGAATCAGAGACATAACTGTCATTTTTCACCTGTAATTGAGCATACCTGCAAAACAAGACTTCCTGAATAGTCTGCAATGCCACCCATGACATCTAACCGCCCAGGCGCTCTTGCTACATATATTTCCTTCTGAAAAAGAACCAATTAAGAGAAAAATAATTATAAAAAACCAATCATTTGTTGGGCATTTCGAATGACTAGCTTCAGGTGTCAACCTAACATAACATACGACCAAGCTAGTAAGACTGTTACGTGTCAAGTCTCCTCCTATAAAAGCTTGACATATATATATGCGTGGATAGAATACCAGTGAACACAGAAAAATTAGGGAAAAAGAAAGATCAATCAAAGAAATATGATTATTGGCAAAACAAAGAGCAACGGTTACCTGTTTGAACATATATTGCACCACAAAATTGCTAGTTAACATGGTAGACTTTGTGGTCAACAATGTGTCAATCTGGAACCGGAATAATATACGCAAAGTATCTATCTTACAATTGACGTCGAGTTGTACTTTATGGCAAAACTTGAATCTGGCATGGAAAGTTAGCTCTACATGGTCTGTGCAAACTAAATAGGAATGAGCTACGGGTTACACTGGTTGGACCAAAATAGCATGTGAGGATAATAAATTAGCAAATTTCAACAGTGAATTTCATAGCATAGGCAAAAGTTGGTTTATCTCTGAAATCCAGAAAGATGTTATCTGAATGTACAAGGTCAGCAGAAGCAACATGTGGTTCATACGGTGGTAGAGCTCACTAAAATTAACACAAAGGACTGAAAGATTAGTACCTCCCAGTCAAAGAGCACAGATGCAGCAGTTCTTTCTCGGGATTGCACCTCAGAATTCTTCAATTCATTTTCAGTAAGTCCAGATAAGCTCTTCAAAAAGGCCATGGTATCTGTTAGTCCTTGCAAGTCCCCATGGAGTATCTCAAAGTCTTCACAGCATCTACCAGAACCAAATTTGGTACGTCAGTGAAAGAAATTTATCATTGGAAAACTACAAACATATGAGAAACGCAAGGATAAACTCACAATTCTGCTGTTTTGACCTTTTCAGTATTTTCTATGATTGGATGGGCACCAATTTCTGTGCCATTAAGAGAATACCAGTCAGGAATTCCTACATCTTTCCCAGGAGTCCTTTGTAGTTGATATCCTAACACTATTGCATCTTGCAATCGTCTTGCTCCGTTAAACTGTAAATGCACATAAAATAGGTTGATCGGCTAACACTAAAACAGGGTTTCTGAAATGTTGCTTACAACTCTAATCTCGTCTATAAAATAAAATAAAACAGAAAATATGTGCTCGATATGTGATGAGTTTACTTGCAGCACAGCATAGGTTTCCACCTTCACAGGGAAAAATGTTTTCCATATGAAGCACAGAAACTAGAGAATTTGGGATGAAGACAGATGCAGACATGCAGTTGCATGTAGTGAGTGGAACAGAGGGCATGGAAATATCTCTATCATAATCACATATTAATATAGTGTGAATCTCACTGATCAGTCAACAGTCGACTCACTTTGTCAGAAGCACACTTCTTTCCAACAGCAATGTCCTGAAGGATCCGAGCAGCCACCTGCATGGACAAGTATTAGCTCATTACAAATATTATGAATTTTCAATAACTGAAGCCTTCTTTATGATATAGTTGATTTAGTGAACTAATAATCTATCTTTTTGAACACACATGAGGACTATGCTGGTAGTATCATAATGATGTACTGCAGCTAACTGTTAATCTTCAAAGGTTCTAATGCAATTGACTGCAAGCTGCAACGTGACATAGCCCAATGGAGTGGCTCGTTATCTCTCTGGCTGACGGTAAGAGTTCAATTCTCATCAACCACAGGCCGGATGGGTTATTTTTTGTGGATTTCTAGTACAATTTTGAGGATTCGAAACCATGACATGTGTGTTGTGAAATTTTAGATGATTACACTAGCCAAATGCCCCTGTGGTCTCCAAATTCAACTGGCAGCATAAATAGTTTTAAGTCCTGACAAGCTAGGATGCAGTTATGCAAAAAAAATTATAAGATCCCTATTGGAGAGCATGCAGGGAAATTACTTGGCCACCATTTGTTGGGCCATCATAGGAAGGTTGAAGTGTGAGAGCACGGAGTAGATATGGTTTCCAGTGCCCAGCAAGGAAATCCCTTCTAATCATCTCAATGCTGCTTTGGTGGTGCTGAAACAAAGTGGGAGAGAGGACGTCAAATTAAGGCATTTTCAGCACAGCTATACTAACTTACCCCAAGAATATTGTGATGGTAAGAATGTTCAACCTCAAGCAAGTTCCGCAGAAATGGCTCCTCGTTAAAATAATCTCTGCGGACGAACACAAATGGTAGTTTGTATGCTAAAGCTTCACTTGCCGTTCCATACCCAATTTTTCCTATATGAAATTGGAGTGAGTATCTTCGAAGAGTTCCTTTTTAAATAATACCTAGCAGTCAACAGTGAATATGTAATGCTTTATTTTACCTAGCATGCAGTCAGATGCAGCCATAACATCTGGTGTGTAAGTATCTTTCTCAAGCTTAATGAAGTTTGGAGGAACCTCTTGAGAATCAGATGCACCACAGACCTTTTATGAAGAGCTTACCGAGTTAAGATCAGCAAGAGGCACAGTTGTTGCAGGAATAGAACTCCATTGCAGAAAGAAACATACCAAACAGATCCAGCCATCAGGCAGCCATTCTTGCTTCAGTTTCCATCCTGCTGGCTGGGGATAATAGCACATTGATTTTCATTTGATATGTGAGTATGTAAGCGTAGGACCATTCAATACAGAAGATAACCGGCTTTCAACAAAGCATTGGTATGTGATTATATGAGGAACAATGTTCACACATGCATTTTTTTCTTGTGAACATCAGTGTATAGTGTATTTTAAGGATTTTACTGTTGCAGGAAAATTGGTTCAAAATGATGTTTGTGTATTAATGCGTAATGGCATTACAGTTTCAAATAATTGCACAGTACGTCAAACTGATCGGTTAGCCTATTTTTTATTGAATACCCCGAGCACTTCTAAATTTTGTCTCTGAGGGTGTGCATGTGTTAACCTTTACAGCAGAGAGTAGTGAAACATGTCTCTTAAACTCACCTGTCCACCAAAATTAAAAATGACCACCTTAGTGCTCTCCGCTATTCCAAGGTCCTTCCTCACCTAATAGATCAAAATAAAAATTAGAAAACAGACTGGTGCTCAAGCCTGTGGCATATCGTTCTCCAGCAGAAGGACACCAACCTCAGATCTGGATTTGCGCAAACCTCTTACCACCAGAGGCACATCAGTGACATCACAGAAAGCCGGCACTAGAATGAAATGTTCAGTTCTGATGAATATTCAGAAGTCAGGCATAGACGTTTACAAGAAAAAAAGTGCAATTGCACGTACTAGGACAATATCCAGGTAGTCGAAGTAAGGTCTCGCAATTGGAATAATCCTCTGCTATCTGTAAATGTTGATGAGATAGTCACATTGAGCAAGTAAAAGTGCCAATGAGCATATGCAAAAACGGACAGTGTTAAAGACAGCAGCAGAGAGTTGGAACGTACAACATAGAATCAAGAATTATAATCTGAAGGTCAAAATTCGGAATTTTGAACACTTTGAAAGATACAAATAAGGTAATACAATGATGTGGGAAATAGTGAAAGGGACCTGCCAAACAATAGATCGGTGATGATACCCAGCTGCCATGATGTATTCTGCATATATGGAGTCCCAACTGCAAATTGTGCGTGGCGAAATAAAATACCAACTTTTGAGACATTTGTTATTCCTAATGCAAGTGCAAGCTGAGATTGTTCAGAGAGTCAACATGCAGACAGATAACACCGCCACGCCAACAGAGACTAGAAAAACAGCTCCACATGATTGTGTAAGGCCGATGATTGCAGCAGAAACAGAGAGGGTCAACTCGTGAGAAATGCTGATAGGTCTAGCATGAGAGGCAAGGTAGAGGAAAATAGTACTAGTATAATACTCCCTCCGTCCCATAATATAAGAGCGTTTTTGACACTAAAACGCTCTTATATTATGAGACGGAGGGAGTAATAGTTTCAGGCAATGCAGCAGAAACAGAGAGGGGAAACAAAAGCTCACCTAAAATTCCCAATGCACACCGAGCGGATACCGGCATCTGCGGCCGCCCTGCACACCACAGGAACAACATCCGAGACCTATCCCACAACAGCATTCACTTCACAGTTCATACATTGCAGCCATGGCCGAGATGAATCAATTTTGACATGGACTGAATGATAGCACAGCAAAGAAGCAGCAGTAGTACCACTAGGTCTGCCTTGACGGAGCGGAGCCACTCCGCCTCCGTTCTCAGGATCGACTCGCGGGGCACCACGGCGGTCTGATGGTACTGCATTTCCGCAATCACATCCCCAATGAGAAATTGAGAATCAGTCACAGCCCGCGCAGACGCAGGCCAGTGGCGTAGCGTAGGGAGTGAGGAAAATTGGGTGCGGACTGAACCTTCTCGAGCGACGCGAGGGGGTCGACGGTGAGGGGGTCGGACTGGACGGCGCCGCAGTCGAGCAGGACCTTGCGGACGTGGAGGCCGGGGGAGCGCAGCTCGGCGGTGAAGACGAACTCCGGCACCGCCGTGGACACGTGCACCTCGTGCCCCGCCGCGATCAGGTGCCGCACCACCTGCGAATTGCCAGGCGCGCCCCGGCCACGCGCACAAACAGAGTCAAATTCTCCGGTGAAACGGACGAGTCGGGATCGTGGTGGCCGAAATGGTTGAGGAGGAGAGTGGAGGGAGGGGAAGGGGGCGGGACCTCGATGGCGCGGGTGGCGTGGCCGAAGCCGTGGCCGGTGAGGTAGAAGGCGAAGACCAGGCGACGCTCCAGCGCGCCTCCGGCAGTCGACATTGCCGGTGAATTGGCAAGGAGCTCTGGATCCATCCGACTGGGATGGGCCGCGTCGGCTGTTGCTTCAAGCGTAACTAACCGGAGCGACCGAGTCCACACTCCCCACAGCGCGACTACACACAACTTCGCTCTCGACCGACGACCTGTCGACCTCTTCAATCAAAATTCTACAACTACCCCTCAAATCTACATAAATTGTCGCTGATTTAATATCACTTATATTAAATGAGTGACAATTATTAATATTAAAAGAGCAATAAATACGGTTAGGCAAGTGACGTCCTATAAATACGTACTCCCTCCGTCCGGAAATACTTGTTGGAAAAATAAATGTATCTAGACATATTTTAGTTTTAGATACATCCAACTTTATCCATTCTTGCGCAAGTAATTCCGGACGGAGGGAGTAATTATTAAGCTCAAGCTTAAATCCAATCTGTAATAAGAAAATAATTTTATTTAATTTTTTGGTGGGAATTTTATTTAATTATTTGAAAAGGCGGTTAACCCGTCCTTTACATCGATTGATACATATGGACATAATGGTGAAGAGTTAAGCATCACTATTCATAAAGAATTTAATTTATTTTTTAATTTTTTTGGAAACCCCTCCATTTATTAATTAATTAAAAGCATTCATACAATCATCTGTTACAACTTTAGGCATGCATGGCGGAACACTATTTATAAGCCAACCATGAGACCTATTATCTAAACTAAACTTTGCAATCTCGTGCGTCACCTTATTGGCCCTTCGGTTGATCCGAGATATCTTGAGATTAATCATCATCTTGGAAATACACATCGCTTCAATCTTAAGATCAACGAGGGGAGACCTATCCAAATAATCATTTCCAAGAAAAGACGCCACAAAGGAGCAATCAATTTCCAAAATGCTAGGTTTATGAAGGGTAATACCGATATAAAGCCCCACAAGTGTCACTCTCAGTTCCGCTTCATCCACACTATTGCAAACCCTATTGTAGTCCCAAGAAAATGATGACATCATCTGTATGGTTCGTGGCAACCACTCCTATTCTGGCATCACTAATGGCCTTCAAAAAACTTGCCTCAACATTGATGTTAAGGAAATCTGGATCGGGGGGCTGCCAAGTCGCACATTTTTCGAGCATAATTGGTTTGGTGGCAAAAATAGGCATGCCAATATTTGGCATTGTGCCAAATATTGGCTACTACTTGGTTGGTTACCGAGTCATCTTGCCATCTCACAGAAAGTTGCCAATAGTTGGCAAGTGTTGGTATTGCCAATATTTGGCAATGCCAACATTTGGCTAGTCAAATATTGGCAGCAAATCAATCATGCTCTTCATCCACATTATTGGTATAATTTTCGCCATCCACCCTTTCCTTATCGTTGTTGGTAATCTCCATCTTCATGTTGGTAAGACATGACGAGAAGGAGTCCCAGTAGCTTTGAATAAAACTCATAGAGGCAAAAATCATTCCTCAAGTGTCATGCCCTCCAAAACGTAAGTGTAATTTGCTCATGCATGGCGGCCTTAAAAAAGTGTGGCTTGTCGGCTAAGCATGTACATACCTATGACATGCATTTTGAAGTGCCATCTCATCGTTGTAGGTGCTTTTTTTACTATAAACAGTAGGGCCAAAAGCCCCACTGCAATTTTTAATTAATCAAGGCAGCAAAGCCTAAAAAAAGTCTTACAAAATCTTACTAAAAGAAGAAAATAAACAAAAAGAGTGGCTTGAGGTAAGCCAAAGAAGGAAGAAAATAAGAAACAAAAAAAAATTACAACTGGTTGTCCAGCCAAAGGTTGAAAGCAGCGGCATATTTCCTTTTGGTTCTATGTCCCAATAGGTTCATCTCAAGAAAATAAGTATCTTTCCATCTCTGAAAAGTTGGCTCAATGTGCTTAAATATATTATTATTCCTTGTGATCCAGATAGCACAAGCAGCTAGAATAATAATCTCCATGAAGAATGGCACCCTTAGTTTCATCTTCAAATATTGGAAAGCTTCAATCACACATAGATTGACCCTCCTAAGCAGATATACTCCCAGCATCTCTGAGCAAAGGGCAACTCCAAAAAAGAAGGTGAAGAGTTTCTTCACTTTGACAATCAGTTGTGGCACAATTATATGAGGCTAGACCAAAAAAATTCCTCGGTTTCTAGAATTCACTCTGTCATGAAGGAGCACACAGAAAACTCATGTGTCAGTTGTCTTAACAGATTGTGGTTTTATTGGACACAAAGTGTGCAAAAACGTCCTACTGTGTCTCGTCAACGTCTCTCTCCCCTCCAGTCCACATATAACAACCACTACGTGGTGGATCGCTCAGCTCAAGATAGAGAAGAAAGCTACCCTTAGTCAGCGTTGTCCAAGAACCAATGTACGCCACTCTGTGCCGCTCCCCTCTTCTCCCAATCGCCCCCGAGCTTGGTTGACTGAAATCATCGCCGACGGCCATTGTATGCTCGTGGTGCCCCGCACACCCAACGTGTCTGGAGTAGAACGACATACATGGCATGTCAGCGACCATCTCCGGCAGTGGCAGAGCTAGACAAAATCTGTTGTGGGGCAAAGATAGAATATTAGTGTTTAGAGGTCAAATAAAAAAAATCATGTTTAAGCCCTCTAATAAAAAAACTTCTAAAATTGGTTCAGACCGTGTGGCAATGACCCCTTCAGATTAACACATAGCTCCAGTGCTAGTCATGGAAGAAGGCAATAGCAGCACTGCTATCTCTTGAGCTTGCGTTGGTTTTCCCTTGAAGAGGAAAGGGTGATGCAGCAAAGTAGCGTAAGTATTTCCCTCAGTTTTGAGAACCAAGGTATCAATCCAGTAGGAGACAACGCACAAGTCACCGGATACCTGCACAAACAATCAACAACTTGCATCCAACACGATAAAGGGGTTGTCAATCCCTTCATGGTCACTTGCAAAAGTGAGATCTGATAGAGATGGATAAACGGTAAAGTAAATATTTTTGATATTTTCGGTTTATAGATCGGAAAGTAAAAGATTGCAAAATAGTAGATCGGAAACTAGTAAGATGTAAAAGAAATTCAATATAATGGAAAAGAGACCCGGGGGCCATAGGTTTCACTAGTGGCTTCTCTCAAGATAGCAAATATTACGGTGGGTGAACAAATTACTGCCGAGTAATTGATAGAAGAGCGCAAAGTTATGATGATATCTTAGGCAATGATCATGACCATAGGCATCACGTCTGTGTCAAGTAGACCGAAACGATCATGCATCTACTACTATTACTCTACACATCGACCGCTATCCAACATGCATCTAGAGTATTAAGTTCATAAAGAACGGAGTAACACATTAAGTAAGATGACATGATATAGAGGAATTAACTCAAGCAATATGATGAAAATCCAATATTTTTATCCTCGATGGCAACAATACAATACGTGCCTTGCTGCCCCTACTATCACTGGGAAAGGACACCGCAAGATTGAACACAAAGCTAAGCACTTCTCCCATTGCAAGAAAGATCAATCTAGTAGGAAAAACTAAACCGATAATTCGAAGAGACTTGCAAAGATATCAAATCATGCATATAAGAATTCGGAGAAGAACCAAATAACATTCATAGATAATCTGATCATAAATCCACAATTCATCTGATCTCGGCAAACACATCGCAAAAGAATATTACATCGAATAGATCTCCAAGAACATCGAGGAGAACATGGTATTGAGAATCAAAGAGAGAGAAGAAGCCATCTAGCTAATAACTATGGACCCTTAGGTCTGTGGTGAACTACTCATGCTTCATCAAAGAGGTAATGGTGTTGATGTAGAAGCCCTCCGTGATCGAATCCCCCTCTGGCAGGACGCCGAAAAAGGTCCCTAGATGGTATCTCACGGGTACAGAAGGTTGCGGTGGTGGAAAAGTGGTTTCGTGGCTCTCTTGGATGTTTTCAGGGTATAAGAGTATATATAGGCGAAGGAACTAGGTCAGGGGAGCTATGAGGGGCCCACGAGGTAGGGGCGCGCCCTCCTGCCTCGTGGCCGCCTCGTGGTGTCTCCGACTTCATCTCCAAGTCTTCTGGTTTCCTTTTAGTCCAAGAAAGATCATCGCGAAGGTTTCATTCTGTTTGGACTCCATTTGGTATTCCTTTTCTGCCAAACTCTAAAATAGGCAAAAAAAATAGAAACTGGCACCGGGCCCTCGGTTAATAGGTTAGTCCCAAAAATAATATAAAATAGCATATAAATACCTATTAAACATCCAAAATAGATAATGTAATAGCATGGAACAATAAAAAATTATAGATACGTCGGAGACGTATCAAGCATCCCCAAGCTTAATTCCTGCTCGTCCTCGAGTAGGTAAATGATAAAAACAGAATTTTTGTTGTGGAATGCTACCTAACATATTTATCCATGTAATTTTCTTTATTGTGGCATGAATGTTCAGATCCAGAAGATTCAAAACAAAAGTTTAATATTGAAATAAAAACAATAATACTTCAAGCATACTAACAAAGCAATCATGTCTTCTCAAAATAACATGGTCAAAGAAAAATATCCCTACAAAATCATATAGTCTGGCTATGCTCTATCTTCATCACACAAATATTTAAATCATGCACAACCTCGGTTTCAACCAAGAAATTGTTTCATACTTTAGTATTCTCAAACTTTTTCAACTTTCACGCAATACATAAGAGTGAGCCATGGACATAGCACTATAGGTGGAATAGAATGGTGGTTGTGGAGAAGACAAAAAGGAGAAGATAGTCTCACATCAACTAGGCGTATCAACGGGCTATGGAGAGGCCCATCAATAGATATCAATGTGACGAGTAGGGATTGCCATGCAACAGATGCACTAGAGCTATAAATGTATGAAAGCTCAAAAAGAAACTAAGTGGGTGTGCTGAAGGAAATATGCCCTAGAGGCAATAATAAAGTTATTATTTATTTCCTTATATCATGGTAAATGTTTATTATTCATGCTAGAATTGTATTGACCGGAAGCATAATACATGTGTGAATACATAGACAAACATAGTGTCACTAGTATGCCTATACTTGACTAGCTCGTTTATCAAAGATGGTTATGTTTCCTAGCCATGGACAAAAGAGTTGTCATTTGATTAACGGGATCACATCATTAGGAGAATGATGTGATTGACTTGACCCATTCCGTTAGCTTAGCACTTGATCGTTTAGTATGTTGCTATTGCTTTCTTCCTGACTTATACATGATCCTGTAACTATGAGATTATGCAACTCCCGTTTACCGGAGGAACACTTGGGGTGCTACCAAACGTCACAACGTAACTGGGTGATTATAAAGGTGCTCTATAGGTGTCTCCAAAGGTACATGTTGAGTTGGCATAATTCGAGATTAGGTTTTGTCACTCCGATTGTCGGAGAGGTATCTCTGGGCCCTCTCGGTAATACACATCACTTAAGCCTTGCAAGCATTGTAACTAATGAGCTAGTTATGAAATGATGTATTACGGAACGAGTAAAGAGACTTGCCGGTAACGAGATTGAACTAGGTATTGGATACCGACGATCGAATCTCGGGCAAGTAACATACCGATGACAAAGGGAACAACGTATGTTGTTATGCGGTTTGACCGATAAAGATCTTCGTAGAATATGTAGGAACCAATATGGACATCCAGGTTCCGCTATTGGTTATTGACCGAGAATAGTTCTAGGTCATGTCTACATAGTTCTCGAACCCGTAGGGTCCGCACGCTTAACGTTACGATGACAGTTTTATTATGAGTTTAAAAGTTTTGATGTACCAAAGTTTGTTCGGAGTCCCGGATGTGATGACGGACATGACGAGGAGTCTCGAAATGGTCGAGACATAAAGATTGATATATTGGACGGATATTTTGGATACCGGAAAGGTTTCGGATGAGATTGGGAATATACCGGAGCTCCGGGAGGTTACCGGAACCCCCCGGTAAGTATATGGGCCTTATTGGGCCTTAGTGGAAAGGAGGGAGAAGGGGAAAAGGAGGGGGCGCCCCCCCAAGCCCAATCCGAATTGGGAGGGGGGCCGGCCCCCCTTTCCTTCTTCCCTCCCCTCTCTTCCTTCCCTCTCCTACTCCTAATAGGAAAGGGGGGCCAAACCTACTTGGAGTAGGATTGCCCCCCCTAGGGCACGCCTCTCCCCTTGGCCGGCCCCCTCCTCCTCTTCCCCTTTATATACGGGGGAGGGGGCACCCCTAGAACACACAAGTTGATCTACGGATCGTTCCTTAGCCGTGTGCGGTGCCCCCCTCCACCATATTCCACCTCGGTCATATCGTCGCGGAGTTTAGGCGAAGCCCTGCGCCGGAAGAACATCATCATCATCACCACGTCGTCGTGCTGACGGAACTCATCCCCGACGCTTTGCTGGATTGGAGCCCGGGGAACATCATCGAGCTGAACGTGTGCTGAACACGGAGGTGCCGTACGTTCGGTACTTGGATCGGTCGGATCGTGAAGACGTACGACTACATCAACCGCGTTGTCATAACTCTTCCGCTTACGGTCTACGAGGGTACGTGGACAACACTCTCCCCTCTCGTTACTATACCATCACCATGATCTTGCGTGTGCGTAGGAATTTTTTTGAAATTACTACGTTCCCCAACAGTGGCATCCGAGCCTAGGTTTTATGCGTTGATGTTATATGCACGAGTAGAACACAAGTGAGTTGTGGACGATACAAGTCATACCGCTTACCAACATGTCATACTTTGGTTCAGCGGTATTGTTGGATGAAGCGGCCGGACCGACATTACGCGTACGCTTACGCGAGACTGGTTCTATCGACGTGCTTTGCACACAGGTGGCTGGCGGGTGTCAGTTTCTCCAACTTTAGTTGAACCGAGTGTGGCTACGCCCGGTCCTTGAAGGTTAAAATAGCACTAACTTGACGAACTATCGTTGTGGTTTTGATGCGTAGGTAAGAACGGTTCTTGCTCAGCCCGTAGCAGCCACGTAAAACTTGCAACAACAAAGTAGAGGACGTCTAACTTGTTTTTGCAGGGCATGTTGTGATGTGATATGGTCAAGACGTGATGAGATATAAGTTGTTGTATGAGATGATCATGTTTTGTTGAAGTTATCGGCAACTGGCAGAAGCCCTACGGTTGTCTCTTTGTTGCATAAGATGCAAGTGCCAAATAATTGCTTTACTTTATCGCTATGCGATAGCAATAGTTGCAAGAGCAATAGTTGGCGAGATGACCATGTGATGACACATTGATATAGATCAAGATGATGAAGATCATGGTGTCGTGCCGGTAACGATAGAGATCATGATAGTACTTTGGAGATGGAGATCACAAGCACAAGATGATGATGGCCATATCATATCACTTATATTGATCGCATGTGATGTTTATCTTTTATACATCTTATTTTGCTTAGTTTGACGGTAGCATTTTAAGATGATCTCTCACTAAATTATCAAGAAGTGTTCTCCCTGAGTATGCACCATTGCGAAAGTTCTTCGTGCTGAGACACCACGTGATGATCGGGTGTGATAGGCTCTACGTTCAAATACAACGGGTGCAAAACAGTTGCACACGCGGAATACTCAGGTTAAACTTGACGAGCCTAGCATATAACAGATATGGCCTCGGAACACGGAGACCGAAACGTCGAGCGTGAATCATATAGTAGATATGATCAACATATTGATGTTCACTGTTGAAACTACTCCATCTCACGTGACGATCGGACATGGTGTAGTTGATATGGATCACGTAATCACTTAGAGGATTAGAGGGATGTCTATCTAAGTGGGAGTTCTTAAGTAATATGATTAATTGAACTTAAATTTATCATGAACTTAGTCCTGGTAGTATTTTGCAAATTATATTGTAGATCAATAGCTTGCATTGTTGCTTTCATATGTTTATTTTGATATGTTCCTAGAGAAAATTGTGTTGAAAGATGTTGGTAGCAATGATGCGGATTGGATCCGTGATCTGAGGTGTATCCTCATTGCTGCACAGAAGAATTATGTCCTTAATGCACCACTAGGTGACAGACCTATTGCAGGAGCAGATGCAGATGTTATGAACATTTGGCTAGCTCAAAATGATGACTACTTTATAGTTTAGTGCACCATGCTTAACGGCTTAGAATCGGGACTTCAAAGACGTTTTGAACGTCATGGACCATATGAGATGTTCCAGGAGTTGAAGTTAATATTTCAAGCAAATACCCGAGTTGAGAGATGTGAAATCTCCAACAAGTTCTATGGCTAAAAGATGGAGGAGAATCGCTCAACTAGTGAGCATGTGCTTAGATTGTCTGGGTACTACAATCGCTTGAATCAAGTGGGAGTTAATCTTCCAGATAAGATAGTGATTGACAGAGTTCTCTAGTCACCATCACCAAGTTAGTAGAACTTTGTGATGAACTACAGTATGCAAGGGATGACGAAAACGATTCCCGAGCTCTTTGTGATGTTGAAATCGACGAAGGTAGAAATCAAGAAAGAGCATCAAGTGTTGATGGTTGACAAGATCACTAGTTTCAAGAAAAGGGCAAAGGGAAAGAAAGGGAAACTTCAAGTAGAATGACAAGCAAGTTGTCACTCCCGCGAAGAAGCCCAAAGCTGGACCAAAGCCTGAAACTGAATGATTATACTGCAAAGGAAATGGTCACTGGAAGTGGAAATGCCCTGAATATTTGATGGATAAGAAGGATGGCAAAGTGAACAAAGGTATATTTGATATACAGGTTATTGATGTGTACCTTACTAGTGTTTATAGTAGCCCCCTGAGTATTTGATACTTGTTCGGTTGCTAAATATTAGTAACTCAAAATAGGAGTTACAGAATAAACAGAGACTAGTTGAGGATGAAGTGACGATGTGTGTTGGAAGTGGTTCCAAGATTGATATGATCATCATCGCACACTCCCTATACTTTCGGGATTAGTGTTAAACCTAAATAAATGTTATTTGGCGTTTGCGTTGAGCATGAATATGATTTGATCATGTTTATTGTGATACGGTTATTCATTTAAAGTCAAAGAATAATTGTTGTTCTATTTACATGAATAAAACCTTCGATGGTCATACACCCAATGAAAATAGTTTGTTGGATCTCGATCGTAGTAATACACATATTCATAATATTGATGCCAAAAGATGCAAAGTTGATAATGATAGTGCAACTTATTTGTGGCACTGCCGTTTGGGTCATATCGGTGTAAAGCGCATGAAGAAACTCCATAAAGATGGATTTTTGGAATCTCTTGGTTATGAATCATTTGATGCTTGCGAACCGTGCCTTTTGGGCAAGATGACTAAAACTCCGTTCTCCGGTACAATGGAACGAGCTACTGACTTGATGGAAATAATACATACCGATGTATACGATCCAATGAGTGTTTATGCTCGTGGCGGGTATCGTTATTTTCTGACCTTCACAAGATGAATTGAGCAGATATGAGTATATCTACTTAATGAAGCACAAGTCTGAAACATTTGGAAAGTTCAAAGAATTTCAAAGTGAAGTGGAGAATGATCGTAACAAGAAAATAAAGTTTCTGCAATTTGATCGCGGAGACAAATATTTGAGTTACGAGTTTGGTCTTCAATTAAAACAATGTGGAATAGTTTCACAAACTCATGCCACCTGGAACACCACAGCTTAATGGTGTGTCCGAACGTCATAATAGTACTTTATTGGATATAGTGTGATCTATGATGTATCTTACCAATTTACCACTATCGTTTTGGGGATATGCATTAGAGACAGTTGCATTCACTTTAAAAAGGGCACCATCAAAATCCATTGAGACGACGCCTTATGAACTGTGGTTTGGCGAGAAACCAAAGTTGTCGTTTCTTAAAGTTTGGGGCTGCGATGCTTATGTGAAAAAGTTTTCACCTGATAAGCTCAAACCCAAATCAGAGAAGTGCGTCTTCATAGAATACCCAAAGGTAACTATTGGGTACACCTTCTATCACAGATCCGAAAGCAAGATTTGTTGCTAAGATGGATCCTTTCTAGAGAAGGAGTTTCTCTCAAAAGAAGTGAGTGAGAGGAAAGTAGAACTTGATAAGGTAATTGTACCTTCTCCCAAATTGGAAAGTAGTTCATCACAGAAATCAGTTCCAGTGATGCCTACACCGATTAGTGAGGAAGTTAATGATGATGATCATGAAGCTTCAGATCAAGTTACTACCGAACCTCGTAGGTCTTCCAGAATAAGATCCGCACCAAAGTGGTACGGTAATCCCATTCTAGAAGTCATGTTACTAGACCATGATGAACCTACGAACTATGAGGAAGCGATGATGAGCCCAGATTCCGCGAAATGGCTTGAGGCCATGAAATCTGAGATAGGATCTATGTATGAGAACAAAGTATGGACTTTGATTGACTTGCTCGATGATAGCAATCCATGTTAAATAAATGGATCTTCAAGAGGAAGACGGACACTGATAGTAGTGTTACTATCTACAAAGCTCAACTTGTCACAAAAAAGTTTCCGACAAGTTCAAGGTGTTGACTACAATGAGATTTTCTCAACTGTAGCGATGCTTAAGTCTGTCCGAATCATGTTAACAATTGTCACATGTTATGGAATCTGGCAAATGGATGTCAAAAACTACATTCTTTAATGGATTTATTAAAGAAGAGTTGTATATGATGCAACCAGAAGGTTTTGTTAATCCTAAAGGTACTAACAAAATGTGCAAGCTCCAACGATCCATCAATGGACTGGTGCAAGCATCTCGGAGTGGAATATACACTTTGATGAGTTGATCAAAGCATATGGTTTTATACAGACTTTTGGAAAGGCCTGTATTTACAAGAAAGTGAGTGGGAGCTCTGTAGCATTTCTGATATTATATGTGCAAGACATATTGTTGATTGGAAATGATATAGAATTTCTGGATAGCATAAAAGGATACTTGAATAAAAGTTTTTTCAATGAAAGACCTCGGTGAAGCTGCTTACATATTGAGCATGAAGATCTATTGAGATAGATCAAGACGCTTGATAAGTTTTTTCAATAAGTACATACCTTGTCAAGATTTTGAAATAGTTCAAAATGGAACAGTCAAAGAAAGAGTTCTTGACTGTGTTGCAAAGGTGTGAAATTGAGTAAGACTCAAGACCCGACCACAACAGAAAATAGAAAGAGAATGAAAGTCATTCCCTATGCATCAGTCATAGGTTCTATAAAAGTATGCCATGCTATGGACCAGACCTATTGTATACTCTGCCCTGGTTTGGCAAGGGAGTACAATAGTGTCGGGGAAACTGATCCAGGAACACCTATGGGACCGGCGGACCGAGCCCCTTTCAGTTCGGCGGGGGGCGGAGGTCGCACGAAGAGCAGATCGAGGCGAAGCACACGAGCAGTTTACCCAGCTTCGAAGCTCTCCGGAGAGATAATACTCCTACTGCTGCTTGTCTGATTGTATTATGTTCTTGCTCTAGAGAGCTGAGTGTTTTCTGGCTTCGAAATGATCCGAATCCTTCCGAACCAGTCGAACCTCCTCTACGTTGCGCATGGGCCTCCTTTTATATGCACAAGGGGTCACCGACAGGTGGCAACGCAGAGAAGGGTAAAAACGTAAAAAGAGAGGTGGTTGGTACAGCTACTTGTACAATGTTTTCTACCTAACCCTGACGGCAGGGGACAAGGGCATTAAATGCCCATCTGTGTCGCCCTAACAGTGTAGAAAAGGACCGTCAGGGGCGCCACCGCCTGCCATGATGGCGATCTTGTCAGCATCGCATGCCACCGCTTACCGCTGGCTGCACAGCCTTCCGCCACGCGTGCCTGGAAAGGCCCCCCGGGCGACATGTTGGTGGATGCGTTGGAGCATGAGCACAGAGTGGCCGCTTGCCGCGGCAAGCGTCTTGCCGCGGTCGTGGTCTTGTTGCGCCCGGAAGCTTATCGCTCGCCGAGCCTTGCCGGGACGCGTGGCGCGTCGCGGCAAGTTCCTTGAGATGTCTTGGTTGGCCTTCCCGGCAAGCTCCTCTTGCCGGGGCCTTGTCTTCGACTTGAATACTTTGTTCTTGAATGGCTCCAAAGGAGCCACGGAGTATCTTGGCGGTCACCCGGCAAGCCCTTGCCGCGGGGCGCTGCAACTGCTCGTGCACAAGTTCGGGGTACTAGGGTACCCCTATTCTAGTACACCGACAGGAGCCCCCGGGCCTGGGCCACACACGGTGCCGAGCGCTGTTGGGCCAGGCCCAAAACAGGGCACGGGCACGCGCGGCCCGGGTAACGCCGAATCTTGCTCTGTACCCACCGCGCCCTCCCCCAACGACACGCGCTGAACGCGGCATCGTGGGAGAGATCGTGGGGGTTCTTTATTCGGAAGGGCAAAACGTCCGCCCCCTCCCTCTTTATAAGCAGGGGAAATAGGGGCAGTTTCCCCACTTCGCCGTTTGTTGCTCCAAGTCCAGAAATCTCTGCCGCTCCCCCCTCCTTCTTGAAGCAGAAAGAGAGCAGCGCTCCGCCCCCCGTCGCCACCAGCACCACCAACGCCGCCGATCTCCCCTGCCACCTCCGCCATGGCTCCGAAAGCCGACAAGGGGAAGGGCGTGAAGTCGGCCGAGGCGCAGCGGCTCGCGGCGCTGCGGAAGGAGCGGGCCATCTTCCCCCCTCAGCTCGGCGCCAAGGAGCTGAGGGAGTACTACTACCTTTTTTGGTCGATGGAGACGCGTGCGCACCCGCGCACGAGGGTACTCCCGGCCACCGCTTCGGAGCTGGCTCCAAACGGGTACCCATTCTTCGCGCTATTCTTCTATTGCGGGCTCTGCCCGCCCTTCTCGGAGTTCTTCTGTGATATCATGAACACATACGGGCACCGCCTCCTAGATTTCACCCCCAACGCTGTTCTGACCATGGCAGTTTTCGCACATCTGTGCGAAAACTTTGTCGGAGTCCACCCAAACGTAGCCCTCTTCCGCCACTTCTTCATGCCCCGAGTCGAGAGAGGAGAGCCCCTTGCTGGAGGAATCGCCTGGATCTCGAGAGTCAGCAAGAAAGAAGCCTATCTGGAGGGAGAGCTCCGCAGCAAATGGGAGGAGTGGAGAGCGGAGTGGTGCTGGATCGTTGAGGAGAACCCGCAGCTGTTCACTGCCGTGCGCCAAGCCCTAATAGTACGCGGCAATGATTGGAGCAACGTGGCCCCAGAAGACGACAGGCTGAAGATCGCAGTCACCCGAATCCTCCGCCTTAGGCTTGTCGGGCTCACTGTAGGCGCTGTCGGTGCAGATTTCCTTCACCGCCGCATTGCCCCCCTGCAAGAGAGAGGGAGACCCACCTAGGAGTTCAAGAACTCGGCGGACATCATGAGGCTGCGCCCGGGCCTCAATTTCAATTTCACCGTCCTGGAGCTGGATGCAATGCTCCTGGAGCTGTTCAAACGCGACCCTCAGCACCCGTTCCTATTGCCGAGGAGCGTCATTCCGTTGTGCAACAATTCTTCACTTGACTGGATCCGCGCGATGATGCCGTTGTGCGATTCGCACGGAATCGCCCCAACTTGGCAAGAGCCTGCGGATGACGTCGTGCGGGCGTTCTTCGACAGCCTGGAGGAAGTGCCGATCCGCGCCGACGAGCAGAGGAGCCTCACCCGTGACACTTCCGACCGGAGCTGCAGCGCATCGCCACTAGGGCGGAAGAGGCTGCGGCAGCAGCTGCCGCGGGCGAGTTCGGGTTTACTGAGGAGGAGGCAGAGGCAGCGGAGGCGGCAAGCCTTGCCGAGCGCGAGGAGTTTGCCGGCGAGGAGGATCTTGCCGGCCCCGAAGCTGAGCCGAGCGAGCCCGGCGAGGAAGAGCCCGAGCCTTCAGATAGCTTGCCGCAAGTGGAGCCCCCGGCTGCACCAAGAAGGCGTCTCCGCAGGGCCGGTGACGCAGCGGGGCGGCAGACGGGGCAACAGCCGCTGAGCCACGCGACACGCTCGACCGCGGCAAGCACCGTTGCCGCGGGAGCGCCTCCCGCCGCTGCGGCAACTAGAGCGGGACCTTCCCAGTCCACCGCTGCTGCTCCTGCCAAGCGGACCAGGGAGCCCACTCCTCCGCCTCGTCGCACCGGAGGTGAGCCGGACTTCGATCTCTCCGCGCTCAGCTCCGATGATGAAGAAGAAGAGTAAGCTTTCTTGCTGTCCTCGTAGTTCTTCAATCTTGTCGCTTTTATTCTGTATCTGACTTGCTTCGATCTGAATCCATTCCTTTTCAGGACGCTGGCCCAGAGAGCGGCGAAGAGGGCCAAGGCCTCGGTGATCGTCATCGAAGACGATCCCACCGTGTCAGCAGGGGGCGTGCCTGAGCCCACCTTGACGGACCTGGCCACTACTCCCCAGAGCAGCCCCTAGTGCAGCCCCCAGCGTAAGTTTATAATTTACTTCCTGCCATCAGGTGCGCATGGGTGCTCTTTTCTCTTACTGATATCTTGATTGTTGGATGTGTGTAGGAGCAGAGCAGCCCCACCAGGAGGGCCCAGAAGCCGCCCCCGAAGCGCCATCTGCTTCGACTACACCGCCAAGGGAGGAGTCCCCGGCAAGGGAGCGCTCTCCGGCAAGGGAGAACTCTTCGGCAAGGGCCAATTCTCCGGCAAGGGACGACGCCGGTGATCCTCCGGCGGCTGAGACCGCGACCGCAGATCCCAGCACAAGTAATCCACTTGCCTAAAAACTTGCCCTTGGGCTTTTCTTCTTCTGGCTTTCTTTTTGCATATTTGCTTGACTTCTCTCCATTCTTCGTTCTTCAGATCCATCCGCTACTGAGCCGATGGAAACCGAAGCCGCTGGAGGAGAGGCCGGCGCTGATGAGCCCGCCGGCGAAGAGGCCGCCAAGGCTGCCGCCCCAGAAGCCGGCGAGGGATCCGGCGATCGTACTGACGGCCCCGAGGCCGCAGGAGCGCCAGGCGCTGCACCGACCGCCGATCCCCTTGCCACTGCCGCAGAGCCAGGCTCCGAGGAGCCCCAGCCCGGCGCCTACTTGAAGGCCAGTGATGGCGTCTTCATCAAGCTCCCCTGGGCTTCGAGCTCCAGGGCGCCGGTCGAGGGAGAAACCTTTGACGGAGAGGTGCTCACTTCCGCCGGATTGGCGCTGGTTGATGCGCCAAGCAGCAGCGAGGAGCCTGAAGAGGAGCGGCTGCTGCGGAAGCTGACGTCGCTCTACCGCGCCCGACAAGCCAAGTTGGCCTCCCGAGAAGCGCTTGTCGCGAGGGCGGGAGTCGATATTGCGCGCGGAGGAGCTCCGGGATCTCAGGCAGGAGACTCTCCGGAGCTTGGCGGAGGACCGGAGCAAGTCGTCGAGGAGAGGAAGGCCTTCCTCCTCACGAAGGCTGAGGTCGAAGAGCAGCAACGGCTTGCTGCCGAGAGGCTATCTGCGCGGGAGGGAGAGTTGGCGCAGCGCAAGGTGAACCTTGACAGCCACAAGGAGGAGCTCGCCGCGCGGGAGCAAGCAATTGGTGGCGCTCTCCAAGAAGCAAGGGATGCCACCGCCGCTGCCGAGGCCGCTAAGAAAGAGTTGGAGGCAAAAGTGACGCAGCTGGAGGCCAATCTCCGGACGAGCGGCGAGGAGCTCGCCGCGCTCAAGCGCGAGCGCGAGAAGGATGCTGCTGCCCACGGTGAGCTGCAAGGTCTTCTCGTGGAGAGGAGCAAGGAGCTCAGCGCCGCCAAGGACTCCAACGCGGATCTCGAGCTGAAGCTGGCCACGCTGACGCAGACGCTGGACGCTGCCAAGGAGCGAGAGGTGACTTTGTCGGAGAAGATCAAGGCCGACGAGGCGCTGCTGGCGAGCATTGCCGTCACCCAGAACTCGTTCAGGGAGACGGTGGAGCACTGGACCGAGGGTCTGGTGAATATCGCCGCAGTCATCGACGGGGAGCTGGCGCAGCTGGGGATGGAGGACTTCGGGTATCCTTCCGACGAGCATCTCCAACCCAGCGCCAAGCTCAGCCTGTTCTTCAAGGGCGTGGCGACGGCCCTCCAACGGCTTCGGGAGAAGATCCCAAAGCAGCTGGCTGACGAGTCGCGCAAGATTTGCGCGGGAGTTCTTCAGAAGGTGCTGGTGAAGGTGGCTTTCCGCAACCCGGGCCTCAACCTCACCAACATCCTCAGATCTCTGCCGCCCGACACCGATCTGGAAGCGCTCAAGGCCCTTGTCGCACCCATTGTGGACAAGGTGAGCGAGATCAGGAGGGTTGAGGGTGGTCGCGTAGACTAGGCCGCCCGCTTTATCTTTTTCCTTGTCGCTGTTAGTCATGTCATGGGAACAATGTGTTAGAGCTGCGACAAGTTATCTTGTAATATAACTTTATTTTGGATGATGATCACTATGTTATTTCCTTTAGTAGATCCCTTGCTTTGTATGTTTTTACCCTACGCTTTTAGGGAACTTGTCGGCGCAGGCACCCGAGCTGCGAGCGCTGAGTGCGGGACGTCAGCAGCCTGCTGGCAGTGCCGCTCCGACAAGAAACCTTGTCGCTACTAGTTGCAGCACACTTAAGTTGTTGAGCGGACTCGAAACAAAGTAAGGGCGCATCTAGCTACAAGTTGGTTCCTCCGCGCACAGGTTTTCCATACAAAGCACAGTCGTTCGAGGAAGATAACTTAAAAAATTAAAACTAATTGCTCAAACTTTGGCAACTTAGCTTTTCTGTCATTTGCTTCTCGGCAAGGCAAATCTTCCTTAAACGACGCCTGGTCCATACCATTATCTTCTCCTTCCCCCCGGCAAACTTGTGTGCGAGGGAACCTTCTTTTCCTTTGTTTGAGAAAAAGAAAGAAGAGAAAATAAAGATATGGGGCCTTTCGGCTCGTTATTGCTTACCGGGGGTAGGTGCTGCACAAAGTGTCAGATAAAGCATGCAAATGTAAAGTAAAAAGCATGAAAGTGACAAGATGTGCGAAGCACATGAGCTTTACTTATGCACGGGATCTGCGCCCGTCTTTGTACAAAGGATTACATGCAACAGCGGCAAGACTTTTACAAAAGGTGGTTGCCGGAACAGGTTCCGGCAACCGCGCCCTATGGGTAAAACTTACGAAGATGCTCAATGTTCCAGGAGTTGCTCACCGGAATGCCATCTTCGGTCTCAAGGCGGACAGCACCAGGCCTAGTGACTCGTTTCACCCGGTAAGGGCCTTCCCACTTCGGCGTCAACTTGTTGGAATTCTTGGCGGACTGAACGCGCCGAAGAACAAGGTCGCCTTCCTCGAAGCTTCTGGCATTAACTTTGCGGCTATGGTAGCGGCGCAAAGCTTGCTGGTATCGAGCAGCTCGTACAGCAGCCTGAAGACGATCCTCCTCAAGGAGCAGTGCGTCATCTTGTCGCGGCTGCTCTTGCTCAAGCTCATCATAAGTGAGCACTCGAGGTGACCCGTATACGAGATCCGTGGGGAGAATTGCCTCCGCTCCATAGACTAGAGCGAAAGGCGTCTGGCCAGTGGCTCGATTTGGCGTCGTCTGATCGACCAAAGAACCACCGGCAGCTCCTCGATCCAGTTTCTTCCACACCTGCGCAGCCTGTCGAAAGTCCTGGTCTTGAGCCCACGCAGCACTTCAGCATTTGCCCTCTCCGCTTGACCGTTGCTTCTCGGATGAGCAACAAAAGCGAAGCAGACCTTGGCGCCAAGGTCTTGGACGTACTGCATGAAGGTGCGGCTCGTAAATTGCGTGCCGTTGTCGGTGATGATCCTGTTAGGGATCCCGAAACGGCAAACAATCGACTTGAAGAACTTGACTGCTGACTGTGCTGTCACCTTCCTCACTGGTTCCACTTCCGGCCACTTTGTGAACTTGTCGATTGCAACGTACAAGTACTCAAAGCCCCCGACAGCTCGGGGAAAGGGGCCGAGGATATCGAGCCTCCAGACCGAAAATGGCCAGGATAAAGGGATCGTCTGGAGAGCTTGAGCTGGTTGGTGAATCTGCTTGGAATGGAACTGGCACGCTTCACACTTGGTTACTTGTGCAGTTGCATCCTGGAGGGCTGTCGGCCAAAAGAAACCTTGCCGGAAAGCTTTGCCGGCAAGTGCTCTTGCGCCAATGTGGTGACCACATATGCCTCCATGTATCTCTGCCAACAGCTTCTGTCCGTCTTCCCGGCAAATACACTTCAATTTCACACCGTTGAGTCTTCTTTTGTATAGTATGTTGTCGACAAACTGGTACATACTTGACTGTCAGGCTACTTTTTCCGCTTCTTCTTGCTCTTCGGGAAGTTCTCCTGTCTGAAGGAAACGGACAATCTACTGTGCCCATGCTGGAGCTTGCGGCTCGACAACAAGGACTAAAGGCACATCTAGTGCTGCGGGAACATCCGCTTCTACAGCGAGAACCTGCGGCTCAGCCGGAGCTTGATGTTCCCCGGCAAGCTTGCCGGAACAAAGCTTGTCGGGAGCGTCTGCTACGACAGAACAAGCACTAAGACTTGCCGGAGCAAACTGCTCCTCAGCATCTTTGGCGTTGATCTTGGGGACCTTCTTGGCGGCGGCTTCGGGGAGCTCTGCCGGAAAGTAGTCACCGGAAATCAACTTTCTCTTCTTGATCTGTCCAGTCGATGGTGTCACGGATGGTTGAGTCAGCTTGAGCACAAAGATCCCTGGTTCCACAGGTAACTTAAGTGCAGCGCACTTTGACAGGCCATCAGCAATGTCATTCTCAGCTCTTGGAACATGTTCCATCTGTAGGCCGTCAAAGTGCTCTTCTAGCTTTCTCACTTCATCAACATAAGCTTCCATCAATGGACTCTGATAACTCTTATTCACTTGGCGGACGACAAGCTGTGAGTCTCCCCTGACAATGAGTTTCTTAATCCCAAGGTCTGCCGCGATCCTGAGACCAGCAAGCAAGCCTTCGTACTCTGCAGTATTGTTCGTTGCTTGCTCCTTGGGAAAGTGCATCTGGACTACGTACTTGAGGTGCTCTCCGGTGGGCGCGACAAGCAGCACACCCGCACCGGCGCCTTGCAGCGAGAAGGCACCATCAAAATACATTAGCCACTCTTTGCTTGCTTCCTTGACAGGGACGCTCGTCTCTGGAATCTCTTCATCTGGTGTTGGCGTCCACTGTGCTATGAACTCTGCCAATGCTCTGCTTTGGATAGTTGAAGTGCTTTCAAACTTGAGGCCAAAGCTTGATAGTTCCAGTGCCCACTCGACAATCCTGCCTGTTGCTTCTGGATTTTGCAGTATCCTCTTCAACGGAAAGCGAGTGACAACTATGATCTCATGTGCTTGGAAGTAATGTCGCAGCTTTCTCGATGCCATGAGAAGGCCGAAAAGCAACTTCTGCACTCCAGAGTACCTTGACCTAGCCCCTTGTAAAAGGGAACTGACAAAGTAAACTGGGCGCTGCACCATTCTCTTCTGCACCTCCTTATGTGTCTGCGCAGATCCATCTTTGTCGGGACCAGAGCTTGCCGGACTAGTGCTTGCCGGACCAGAGCTTGCCGGTGAAGCCCCCTGCTTGTCGCTGGATGCATCTGCCGCGGTTGCTGGCTCATCATCTGCCTCCCTCTCCGCCACTAACGCAACACTAACCACTTGATGGGTTGCCGCTATATACAGCAGCAACTTCTTTTGTGGCCTAGTGCGACAAGTGTTGGAGCGGAGGACAGGTATCTCTTCAAGTCCTGCAGCGTAGCCTCCGCTTCCGGAGTCCATTTCATTGGACCTGCCTTTTTCAATATCTTGAAAAACGGCAGGGCGTGCTCAGCAGATCTAGAGATAAACCTGCTGAGATCGGCCACGCAACCGGCAAGTCTTCGTACATCCTTGACGCGCTTTGGTGCTTCAATCTGCTCGATGGCCTTGATCTTGTCGGGATTGGCTTCAATCCCCCGCTGAGACACAAAGAACCCGAGGAGCTTGCCGGAAGGGACTCCAAACACACACTTCTCGGAATTCAGCTTGAGGTTGATCTTGCGCAGATTTGCAAATATCTCGTCTAAATCTTGGATCAGGGTCGCTTTGTCCTTGCTCTTGACCACTATGTCATCCATGTAGGCTTCCGCATTTCTGTGCATTTGTGGCTCAAAAGCGTGATGGACTACCCTTGCAAATGTTGAACCAGCATTCTTCAAACCAAAGGGCATCCGTACAAAATAGTATGTGCCACATGGGGTAATGAACGCAGTTTTCTCCTCATCTTCTTCTGCCATGAAGATCTGATGGTATCCTGAGTATGCATCAAGAAATGAAAGCAAGTCACATCCGGCTGTGGAGTCAACAATCTGGTCGATGCGCGGCAAGGGAAATGGGTCTTTGGGACAAGCTTTATTGACATCAGTAAAATCGATACAAAGCCTCCATTTCCCGTTGGCCTTGCATACGACAACAGGATTGGCCAACCACGTAGGATGGAGCACTCCTCTGACAAGGCCTGCTGCTTCCAACTTCTTGATTTCTTCCGTGATGAATTCTTGGCGCTCCACTGCCTGTTTTCTAACTCTCTGCTTGACGGGCCGCGCATGAGGACAGACGGCAAGGTGGTGCTCAATTACTTTCCTGGGAACACCGGGGATGTCAGACGGTTGCCATGCAAACACGTCGACATTCGCCCACAGGAAAGCAACGAGCGCGCTTTCCTATTTAGGATCGAGCGTGGCACTGTTGGTGAAGGTACCACCAGTGCCGTCCTCCTTGGCGGACACCTTCTTAGTCTCTGGTGGAGCTGCCATTGCCTTCTTACACTTGCCGGTGGAGCTCGATGGTGCGTCCTCGACGGTAGCGCAGCACTCCGAAGAGGTGCGCTTGCCGGAGTGGGCATCAGAACTCTTGCCGGACTTGGTCTTCTTCTTCCCCCCGGGAGCTTCAGCGGCAAGTGACTTGTGATCCGTTGCAGCTGTTGCCTCCCGGTAGATCTTGTCGGCGCAGATAAGAGCATCCTTCTTGTCGCCAGGAACAGAGATGACGCTTATCGGGCCTGGCATCTTCAGTACGTTGTATGCATAGTGAGAGACTGCCATGAATTTGGCAAGTGCTGGACGGCCGAGTATCCCATTGTAAGGCAATGGAAAATCAGCGACGTCAAAAGTGACCCTCTCAGTCCTGAAGTTTAGCTCGCTGCCAAATGTCACCGGCAACGTGATCTTTCCCTTCGGCTTGCTCCTTCCCAGATTGATTCCTTGAAATGTGCCGGTCTCTTCGAGCTCGCTGTCAGGGATCTGGAGTTTCTGGAGCACTGCGGAGGAGATCAGGTTCAAGCTGGCCCCGCCGTCAACTAGCATCTTTGTGACCTTGAGGTTGCGGATAGTTGGTGAAACCAACATCGGCAAGCACCCGACCGTAGTTATGCGATCAGGATGGTCCTCAATATCAAAGATGATAGGCGTGCTGGACCATTTTAGAGGCCTGCGTGACTCGACGGGTGGTTCTGCCGCATTGACTTCCCGCACCCATTGTTTGAGCTGGCGGTGTGAAGTATGTAGAGAAGCACCGCCATCAACGCACATGACCTTTGTGGCTTTCTGGAACTCCTGCTCATCGGTCTCGTCATCATCGATGTCTTCGTCGTCGTCGCCATCTTCATCCTTGTCGCGACCGTGGGGAGGTCTGTCTCCTTGCCGCTGCTTGGCCTTGCTACGGCGTCCTCCTCGGCCGGGACGTTTCTTGCCGGATCCTCCAGCACCTTCCTGGGCCTTCTCCGTGTCGCGCCGCTCGTATTCAGCCTTCTACTGCTCGACAAGCTGCTCGACTTTCTTGCAGCTGTGGAGGTCATGGCCCTTGGTGCGGTGGATCTTGCAATACTGCTTGTTGGCGCCGTCCTGCTTGTCGGCGACCGCCACAGCCTCTGCGGCAATCTCCTTGCCGGAGCCACCAGCTTTGGCCTTCTTGGCGCCACCTCCGTTGCCGGACTGCTCGACAACTAGCACCTCTTTGCCTTTCTTCTTTCTGTTATTCCGCCGCCGGTTTTTCCTTGCCGGGGCAGTATCCTCACTGTCAGATCCTCCTACTCCTATATTCTCTCCGGGGAGTCTCCTGCCTTCCTCAGCACGTGCACACTTGTCGGCTAGGGCATATAGCTCACTGACGTCTCTGATCTTGCACATCGCCATATCCTCCCGCATCCTGCGGTTCCGCACATTCTGATGGAACGCGCTGATTACCGCAGAGGTGGATGTCTGGGATGTTGTGCTGTACGTTGCTGAATCTCTGAATGTACTTGCGCAGGGGCTCTCCTTCCTTCTGGGCGAGCAGATGAAGGTCACTTTCTTGGCCATGAGGCTTGTGGCCGCCTGTGAAGGCGCCGACAAACTGATGGCACAGGTCAGCCCAGGAGGATATGGAGTTGTCCGGCAAATGCATGAGCCAGGATCTGACATTGGGCTTGAGCACCAGTGGGAAGTAGTTGGCAAGGATCTTGTCGTCTCGCCCCCCGGCAGCTTGCACCGCGATGGTGTAGATGCTGAGGAACTCTGACAGATGCGTCTTGCCATCGTACTTCTCCGGTACATCGGGCTTGAAATTCTTCGTGCTGGGCCACTGGACTTGCCGCAGCTCACGAGTGAACGCAGGGCAACCTACCGCGTACGGCAAGTCACCTGGTTCCCCTGGCGCATGCATGTCAACAGAGGGCCCAGTGCGCTTGTCGGATTGACGTCGCGCTTCCCTTTGGCGCTCGATGCGGGTTCGAGCGTCTTCTTGTTGTCTATCGTGAAGAACTTGGCGCTGATCGCGACGAGTTCGTGGATCCGACGATGTGGTCGAGTCGCTGTCGAGGTGGATCCGGCGAGTCGGCGATCTTGGCCTTCGGGGTGGAGAGTGCATGGTGGTTGCACCCCCACCAGTTTCGTCGCCACCGGCTCGTGCCTGGCAGTCCTGCCGCGACAGCGATGTATTCGGCTGCCGTGGAGTGTCGCCGTTGGCGTAGCCGATGAGGCTCTGAATGGTGGCCCTCCATTCGTCGATCTTGTCCGACGTCAGAGGGTCATCCAGGAGCAGTTGATCTCGCGCTAAAGCTTCCGCTGGAGTGGTGGGCGGCAGTGGCGAACGGCGCGAGGAGCGGGATGTGCTCGGACTCCTAACTATGTTAGAAGGAGCAGTATCCCGTCCAAGCGACCGTGCCTCACTCGTGCCAGCATGTTGGCGTGCATGCTGGTCTTGAGCGCCCTGAGACCCACCAACTTGATCTTGGTCCAACAAGCATATGGTACTGCGAATACCATGACGCTGTCGGTCCTGCGTCTCCTGAGAGGGACGCGGCGGATGCGAAGACACCAATGTTTGTGCAGCCTTGTCCTTGGACTTGGCAGCACCGCGAACTTCCTCGCCGATGTCTGTTCTTCCACCAGCGTCAACCCCACCACCCGTTTGTTCCGGTGGCGGTGAGATCGACGCGGACGGAGCAGCTACCTCCGAAGCCTTCTTCTTCGATGGCATGTCGATGAAGAAAACGAAGATCTAGCTCGTGTGAACGCCGAATCAGGTTCACACAATCTCGGCGCCCCCTACCTGGCGCGCCAAAGATGTCGGGGAAACTGATCCACGAACACCTATGGGACCGGCGGACCGAGCCCCTTTTGGTTCGGCGGGGGACGAAGGTCGCACGAAGAGCAGATCGAGGCAAAGCAAACGAGCAGTTTACCCAGCTTCGGAGCTCTCCGGAGAGATAATACTCCTACTGCTGCTTGTCTGATTGTATTATGTTCTTGCTCTAGAGAGCTGAGTGTTTTCTGGCTTCGAAATGATCTGAATCCTTCCGAACCAGTCGAACCTCCTCTACGTTGCGCATGGGCCTCCTTTTATATGCACAAGGGGTCACCGACAGGTGGCAACGCAGAGAAGGGTAAAAACGTAAAAAGAGAGGTGGTTGGTACAGCTACTTGTACAGTGTTTTCTACCTAACCCTGACAGCAGGGGACAAGGGCATTAAATGCCCGTCTGTGTCACCCTAACAGTGTAGAAAAGGACCGTCAGGGGCGCCACCGCCTGCCATGATGGCGATCTTGTCAGCATCGCATGCCACCGCTTACCGCTGGCTGCACAGCCTTCCGCCACGCGTGCCTGGAAAGGCCCCCAGGGCGACACGTTGGTGGATGCGCTGGAGCGCGGGCACAGAGTGGCCGCTTGCCACGGCAAGCGTCTTGCCGCAGTCGTGGTCTTGTTGCACCCGGAAGCTTGTCGCTCGCCGAGCCTTGCCGAGACACGTGGCGCGTCGCGGAAAGTTCCTTGAGATGTCTTGGTTGGCCTTCCTGGCAAGCTCCTCTTGCCAGGGCCTTGTCTTCTTGACTTGAATACTTTGTTCTTGAATGGCTCCAAAGGAGCCACGGAGTATCTTGGCGGTCACCCGGCAAGCCCTTGCCGCGGGGCGCTGCAACTGCCCGTGCACAAGTTCGGGGTACTAGGGTACCCCTATTCTAGTACACCGACAAATAGTGATCTAGGAGTAGATCACTGGACATTGGTCAAAATTATCCTTAGTAGAATAAGGATATGTTTCTCGATTATGGAGGTGATAAAAGAGTTCATCATAAAGAGTTACATCGATGCAAGCTTTTACACCGATCCAAATGACTCTAAGTCTCAATCTGGATACATATTGAAAGTGGGAGCAATTAGCTAGAGTAGCTCCGTGCAAAGCACTGTAGACATAGAATATTTGCAAAATACATACGACTCTGTAATATGACAGACCCGTTGACTAAGCTTCTCTCACGAGCAAAACATGATCATACCTTAGTACTCTTTGGGTGTTAATCACATAGCGATGTGAACTAGATTATTGACTCTAGTAAACCCTTTGGGTGTTGATCACATGACGATGTGAACTATGGGTATTAATCACATACAGATGTGAATATTGGTGTTAAATCACATGATGATGTGAACTAGATTATTGACTCTAGTGCAAGTGGGAGACTGAAGGAAATATGCCCTAGAGGCAATAATAAAGTTATTATTTATTTCCTTATATCATGATAAATGTTTATTATTCATGCTAGAATTGTATTAACCGGAAACATAATACATGTGTGAATACATAGACAAACATAGTGTCACTAGTATGCCTCTACTTGACTAGCTCGTTTATCAAAGATGGTTATGTTTCCTAGCCATGGACAAAAGAGTTGTCATTTGATTAACGGGATCACATCATTAGTAGAATGATGTGATTGACTTGACCCATTCCGTTAGCTTAGCACTTGATCATTTAGTATGTTGCTATTGCTTTCTTCATGACTTATACATGTTCCTGTAACTATGAGATTATGCAACTCCCGTTTACCGGAGGAACACTTTGGGTGCTACCAAACGTCACAATGTAACTGGGTGATTATAAAGGTGCTCTACAGGTGTCTCCAAAGGTACATGTTGAGTTGGCATAATTCGAGATTAGGTTTTGTCACTCCGATTGTCGGAGAGGTATCTCTGGGCCCTCTCGGTAATACACATCACTTAAGCCTTGCAAGCATTGTAACTAATGAGCTAGTTATGAAATGATGTATTACGGAACGAGTAAAGAGACTTGCCGGTAACGAGATTGAACAAGGTATTGGATACCGACGATCGAATCTCGGGCAAGTAACATACCGATGACAAAGGGAACAACGTATGTTGTTATGCGGTTTGACTGATAAAGATCTTCGTAGAATATGTAGGAACCAATATGGACATCCAGGTTCCACTATTGGTTATTGACCAAGAATAGTTCTAGGTCATGTCTACATAGTTCTTGAACCCGTAGGGTCCACATGCTTAACGTTATGATGTCAGTTTTATTATGAGTTTATAAGTTTTGATGTACGAAGTTTGTTCGGAGTCCCGGATGTGATCACGGACATGACGAGGAGTCTCCAAATGGTCGAGACATAAAGATTGATATATTGTACGGATATATTTGGATACCGGAAAGGTTCCGGATGAGATTGGGAATATAGCGGAGCTCCGGGAGGTTACCGGAACCCCCCGGTAAGTATATGGGCCTTATTGGGCCTTAGTGGAAAGGAGGGAGAAGGGGCAAAGGAGCCCCCCCTCCCAAGCCCAATCCGAATTGGGAGGGGGGCCGGCCCCCCTTTCCTTCTTCCCTCCCCTCTCTTCCTTCCCTCTCCTACTCCTAATAGGAAAGGGGGGGGGGGCAAACCTACTTGAAGTAGGATTGCCCCCCCTAGGGCGCGCCTCTCCCCTTGGTCGGCCCCCTCCTCCTCTCCCCCTTTATATACGGGGGAGGGGGGCACCCCTAGAACACATAAGTTGATCTACGGATCGTTCCTTAGCCGTGTGCGGTGCCCCCCTCCACCATATTCCACCTCGGTCATATCGTCGCGGAGTTTAGGCGAAGCCCTGCGCCGGAAGAACATCATCATCGTCACCACGCCGTCGTGCTGACGGAACTCATCCCCGACGCTTTGCTAGATTGGAGCCCGGGGAACATCATCGAGCTGAACGTGTGCTGAACACGGAGGTGCCGTACGTTCGGTACTTGGATCGGTCGGATCGTGAAGACGTACGAGTACATCAACCGCATTGTCATAACGCTTCCGCTTACGGTCTACGAGGGTACATGGACAACACTCTCCCCTCTCGTTGCTATACCATCACCATGATCTTGCGTGTGCGTAGGATTTTTTTTGAAATTACTACGTTCCCCAACATGTGCATCCAACTTGCTTGCTCACAAAGACCTAGGGCACTTTAAGGAAGCCCATCATTGGAATATACAAGCCAAGTTCTATAATGAAAAATTCCCACTAGTATATGAAAGTGAAAAAATAGGAGACTCTCTATCATCAAGATCATGGTGCTACTTTGAAGCACAAGTGTGGTAAAAGGATAGTAACATTGTCCCTTCTCTCTTTTTCTCTCATTTTTTTGGGCCTTCTCTTTTTTTATGGCCTCTTTTTTTTTGTCTAGAGTCTCATCCCGACTTGTGGGGGAATCATAGTCTCCATCGTCCTTACCTCACATGGGACAATGCTCTAATAATGAAGATCATCACACTTTTATTTACTTACAACTCAAGAATCACAACTCAATGCTTAGAACAAAATATGACTCTATGTGAATGCCTCCGGCGGTGTACGGGGATGTGCAATGATTCAATAGTGACATGTATGAAAAAATTATGAACGGTGGCTTTGCCACAAATACGATGTCAACTACATGATCATGCAAAGCAATATGACAATGATGGAGCATGCCATAATAAACGGAATGGTGGAAAGTTGCATGGCAATATATCTAGGAATGGCTATGGAAATGCCATAATAGGTAGGTATGGTGGCTATTTTGAGGAAGGTAATGGTGGGTGTATGGTATCGGCGAAAGTTGCGTGGCACAAGAGAGGGTAGCAATGGTGGAAGGTTGAGAGTGCGTATAATCCATGGACTCAACATTAGTCATAAAGAACTCACATACTTATTGCAAAAAAATATAAGTCATCAAAACAAAGTACTACACGCATGCTCCTAGGGGAAGGGTTGGTAGGAGTTAACCATCGCGCGATCCCAACCTCCACTCATAAGGAAGAAAATCAATAAATAAATCATGCTCCGACTTCATCACATAACGGTTCACCATACGTGCATGCTACGGGAATTACAAACTTTAACACAAGTATCTCTCAAATTCACTCCACTAGCATGACTCTAATATCGCCATCTTCATATCTCAAAACAATCATAAAGAATCAAACTTCTCATAGTATTCAATGCACTTCATATGAAAGTTTTTATTATATCGATCTTGGATGCCCATCATATTAGGACTAGTTTTACAAGAAAATTACCATGTTGTTCTAAAAGACTCTCAAAATGATATTGTGAAGCATGAGAGTTCAACAATTTCTATAAAATAAAGCCACCGTCATGCTCTAAAAAGATATAAGTGAAGCACTAGAGCAATATTTGTTGGGGAATGTAGCATGCAATTTCAAAAAAATTCCTACGACCATGCAAGATCTATCTAGGAGATGCATAGCAATGAGAGGAGGAGAGTGTGTACATGTACCCTCGTAGACCGAAAGCGGAAGCGTTAGTTAATGCGGTTGATGTAGTCGAACGTCTTCACGATCCAACCGATCCAAGTACCGAACGTACGACACCTCCGAGTTCAGCACATGTTCAGCTCGATAACGTTCCTCGAACTCTTGATCCAGCAGAGGGTCGAGGGAGAGTTTCATCATCACGACGGCGTGGTGACGGTGTTGATGATGTGATCCGCCTAGGGCTTTGCCTAAGCACTACGATGACACTATCGGAGGAGTAAACAGTGGAGGGGGGCACTGCACACGGCCAAGACAATGTTGTGCCTTTGGGGTGCCCCCCTGTCCCCATATATAAAGGAGGAAGGAGGAGGCCGGCCACCAAGGGCGCGCCAAGGGAGGGGGGAGTCCTACTAGGACTCCACTCACAATAGGATTCAGCCCCCCTTTTTCCTTCTTAGGGAGGTGGAAAGGGGGAAGGGGAGGGAGTAGGAGAAGGAAAGGGGGGTGGCGCCCCCTTTCCCTAGTACAATTCGGCCTCCTCCCTTGTGGGGGGTGCACCAGTCCCTTGTGGGCTTGTTAGCCTCCCTCCCATGGCCCATATGGCCCATATCTTCCACCGGGGGGGGGGGGTCCGGTAACCCTTCTGGTACTCCGGTTTGTACCCGATACACTCTGGAACCCTTCTCGTGTCTGAATACCACCTTCCAATATATCAATATTTACCTCTCGACCATTTCGAGACTCCTCGTCATGTCCGTGATCTCATCCCGGACTCCGAACAAACTTCGGTCACCAAAACACATAACTCATAATATGAATCACCATCGAACGTTAAGCATGCGGACCCTACGGGTTCGAGAACTATGTAGACATGATCGAGAAACATCTCCGATCAATAACCAATAGCGGAACCTGGATGCTCATATTGGCTCCTACATATTCTACGAAGATCTTTACCGGTCAAACCACATAACAACATACATTGTTCCCTTTGTCATCGGTATGTTACTTGCCCGAGATTCGATCGTCGGTATCTTCATACCTAGTTCAATCTTGTTACCGGCAAGTCTCTTTACTTGTTCCATAATGCTTCATCCTATAACTAACTCATTATTCACATTGCTTGCAAGGCTTATAGTGATGAGCATTACCGAGAGGGCCCAGAGATACCTCTCCGATACATGGAGTGACAAATCCTAATCTCGATCTATGCCAACCCAACAAACACCTTCGGAGACACCTATAGAGCATCTTTATAATCACCCAGTTACGTTTTGACGTTTGATAGCACACAAGGTGTTCCTATGGTATTCGGGAGTTGCATAATCTCATAGTCAGAGGAACATGTATAAGTCATGAACAAAGCAATAGCAATAAAACTTATTGACCATTATGCTAAGCTAACGGATGGGTCTTGTCCATCACATCATTCTCTAATGATGTGATCTCGTTCATCAAATGACAACACATGTCTATGGTCAGGAAACATAACCATCTTTGATTAACGAGCTAGTCAAGTAGAGGCATACAGGGGCACTTTGTTTTGTCTATGTATTCACACATGTACTAAATTTCCGGTTAATACAATTCTAGTATGAATAATAAACATTTATCATGATATAAGGAAATATAAATAACAACTTTATTATTGCCTCTAGGGCATATTTCCTTCAATATTGCCTTGCTCAAAAAATATAAGTGAAGCACATAGAGTATTCTAATAAATCATGATTCATGCATGTCTCTCCCAAAAGGTGTGTACAGAAAGGATGATTGTGGTAAACTAAAAAGCAAAGACCCAAATCATACAACACGCTCCAAGCAAAACACATATCATGTGGTGAATAAAAATATAGCCTCCAGTAAAGTTACCGATAGACGAAGACGAAAGAGGGGATGCCTTCCGGGGCATCCCCAAAGCTTAGGCTTTTGGTTGTCCTTGAATATTACCTTGGGGTGCCTTGGTTATCCCCAAGCTTAGGCTCTTGACACTCCTTATTCTATAGTCCATCAAATCCTTACCAAAAACTTGAAAACTTCACAACACAAACTCGACAGAAAATCTCATGAGCTCCGTTAGTATAAGAAAATAAATCACCACTTTAAGATACCATTGAAAACTCATTCTTTATTTATATTGGTGTAATATCTACTGTATTCCAACTTCTCCATGGTTCATGCCCCCCGATACTACCCATAGATTTATCAAAATAAGCAAACAACACGCGAAAAACAGAATCTGTCAAAAACAGAATAGTGTGTAGTAATCTGTAACTCAAAAAATCCATCCATATTAGGAAAACCTGCGCAATTTGTGTACCAATCCAGAGCAAAAATAATCAAATCAAAATCACGTTTCTGTGAATTTTAAAAACTAATTTACTAAGCGCAAAAGTTTCTGATTTTCAGCAGGATCAACACAACTATCATCGTAAGTTATCCTAAAGGTTCTACTTCGCACAAACACTAATTAAAATATAAAACCACATCTGACTAGAGGCTAGATGAATTATTTATTACTAAACAAGAGCAAACAGCAAAGAACGAAAATAAAATCAGGTTGCCTCCCAAGAAGCGCTATCGTTTAACGCCCTTAGCTAGGCATAAAAACACGGATAGATCTAGGTATTGCCATCTTTGGTATGCAATCCATAAGTGGCTGTCATAATAGATTCATAAGGCAATTTAATTTTCTTCCTAGGAAAGTGTTCCATGCCTTTCCTTAACAGAAATTGGAATCTAATGTTTCCTTCTTTCATATCAATAATCGCCTCAATCGTTCTAAGGAATGGTCTACCAAGAATAATAGGACATGTAAGATTGCAATCTATGTCAAGAACAATGAAATCTACGAGCACATAATTCCTATTTGCAACAATAAGAACATCATTAATTCTTCCCATAGGTTTCTTAATAGTGGAATCCACAAGATGCAAATTTAAAGAACAATCATCAAATTCACGGAAACCTAACACATCACACAAGGTTTTTGGAATCATGGAAACACCAGCACCCAAATCACACAAAGCATACCATTCATAATCTTTAATCTTAATCTTAATAGTAGGTTCCCACTCATCATAAAGTTTTCTAGGGATAGAAACTTCTAGTTCAAGCTTTTCTTCAAAAGATTGCATCATAGCATGAACGATATGTTTAGTAAAAGCTTTGTATTGATTATAAGCATGAGGAAAATTTAACACGGATTGTGTCGGTGTCAAAACCGGCGGATCTCGGGTAGGGGGTCCCGAACTGTGCGTCTAGGCAGATGGTAACAAGAGACAAGGGACACAATGTTTTTACCCAGGTTCGGGCCCTCTCGATGGAGGTAAAACCCTACTCCTGCTTGATTAATATTGATGATATGGGTAGTACAAGAGTGGATCTACCACGAGATCAGAGAGACTAAACCCTAGAAGCTAGCCTATGGTATGATTGTTGTTCGTCCTACGGACTAAAACTCTCCGGTTTATATAGACACCGGAGAGGGCTAGGGTTACACAGAGTCGGTTACAATGGGAGGAGATCTTCATATCGTATCGCCAAGCTTGCCTTCCACGCCAAGGAAAGTCCCATCCGGACACGGGACGGAGTCTTCAATCTTGTATCTTCATAGTCCGGGAGTCCGGCCAAAGGTCATAGTCCGGCCATCCGGACACCCCCTAATCCAGGACTCCCTCAGTAGCCCCTGAACCAGGCTTCAATGACGACGAGTCCGGCGCGCAAGTTGTCTTCGGCATTGCAAGGCGGGTTCCTCCTCCGAATACTTCATAGAAGATGTTGAGCACCAGGATAGTGTCCGGCTCTGCAAAATAAGTTCCACATGCCACCGTAGAGAGAATAATATTTGCACCAATCTAATCTGCTGACGTATTCCGCAGCGTGACATCACGCCACGGCCAGGCTTTTATTCATTTTACTATTCCACCTCAGCGCGTTTAGCGAGGCGGTTTCCTTGGCACGTCTTGTCAAAGCAGAGATCGTGTCCCCTTATTCCGGGATTCTCATCAATACGGGCGTGGGTAACCCAACCGCGCCATTAACCGTGGCGCTTGGGAGATAAGCGAGTTTTATTAGGCCGGTGGGGGCTCGTAGTTTCGGCCGCCCATATAAGGGGATAAGAACCCGCCCTTTCCATTCACGCCTTCTTCCTCCTTTGCTTATTCGTCCCTGCGCGCTCGAGCTCCAACGCCCAAGCCCGCACTTCCTACCTCAACCTTCTCCAATCATGTCCAGAGCGGGAGGTAGATGGATGGCCTCCTCCGTCACGGAGAGGCACATCAAAAAGTTGAGGAAGGCCGGATACTTGTCTGACAACATCGCGCACTGGCTTCCAGATGAGGGGAAACTCATCCCCACCCCCAGGCCCCATGAGAAGGTTGTTTTTCTTCCCCATTTCCTCCGCGGACTGGGTTTTCCTCTTCACCCGTTCGTCCAGGGGCTCATGTTCTACTATGGCCTGGACTTCCACGATCTGGCCCCGAACTTCATCCTCAACATCTCGGCCTTTATCGTCGTGTGCGAGGCCTTCCTCCGCATCCAGCCCCATTTTGGCCTATGGCTGAAGATTTTCAGCATTAAGCCGAAGGTCGTGGGCGGCCGCCAAGCGGAGTGCGGAGGTGCCATGGTGGGCAAGATAGCCAATGTTACCTGGCTCGAGGGCGCCTTCGTAGAGACCATCAAAGGGTGGCACTCGGGGTGGTTCTATATCACCGAGCCGCGTGACCCTGAATGGGCAGCGGCCCCCAAATTCCGATCTGGTATCCCCACACGGCTCACATCTTGGAAAGAGATGGGCCTGTCATGGGGTAATTCAGTGGAAGTGACCGGACTTCAAACCTGCATCAAAGACCTGATCGGCAGGAAGGTTAAACTCATCAACGTAGTCCAGGTCATGCTCTTCCGCCGGATTCTCCCATGTCAACGATGGGCTTTCAGCTTGTGGGAGTTCGACTTGGCCCAGCATCAGACTCTGTCCCGGCTCTTTGACACAAAGCATGAGGACGCCTGGAAGGTGCTATTCAAGAGCTCCGAGGTCTCCCCTCCCGTCACCGAGGATCGTGGATTCTGCGCCAAGCGCCAAGCCAACGCGGTGAGCTTAATTTTCCCTTTACGGGGTATTTGTTTTCCATAGATTTGATTCTATGCGGGGTCTAAACCCCCATCTCTTTAACAGGATTGGCAGAAAAAGGCCAGACAGATCAACTGTCCGGCTCCCTTGCCCGAAGGCCCAGCAGACGTTCGCTTGACGAAGCTGCTGGTTCCGGCACCTCACGTGGTGCCGGAGAAGAAGGCTAAGAAGAAGGCCACGGGGACTCGAAAGAGTTCCCGGCGCCTGGTGGTGTCGGATTCATCGCCCGACAACCCCGAAGCACCCTCCGCCTCTGAGGACGAGGAGGAGGAGGAAGAAGAAGCCTCTCCCCCTCCAATGGGGGAAGGAAAGAAAAGGAAAGCCTCCCCAGCCTCCCCAACTGGGGAGGCCGGAGGGTCCAAGAAGGGGAGAACCCTCCTTCCGGACTACACCTCCGACGCCAAAGACGGCGGGGAGGAATGGCCATCCAGGGTCAAGCCCCTGGCGAAATCATAAGCATCCGGTCATCCGAATAACTTATGACGCCCTCCATTATTTGGCATTTTCTGACGCCGCATTTGATCATGCAGTCCGCCCAAGGCTCAGCTCGACGATTCGACGAGCGGCTCCTTGGATCCATCGAATGTGAATAGCGCTTCACTCCCGACGGCCTCCTTCCCTCTCCCTACGGACGACGCCGAGGTGGAGTCCCGGAAGGGACTAAACCAGGAGGAGGTGGTCCTGGAGGCGCCGCAAGGCGACCTCCCAGACTCCAGGCCCAAAGGGGGTAAAGCCCCGGAGGGATCCAAGTCCGGCCCCGGGCCGGACACTGCTCCGGAACCATCAACTGTTCCAGAGTCCGACAGGCGGCACCTTCATAAGAAGAGCAAGCCTATGACGCCGGCGACCCCCGTCCATTCGGAGGCACCGGACAATTTGCTGGAGGTGCTCAACGGCGCCTCCATCAACGAAGAACACCACACTGTTATGAGTGTGGTGATTCAGAAGGTTCAGTCCGCCAAGAGCGGGCTGACAGAAGCCTGTACAAGTCTGTTAACAGGCTTTGAGGTACGTGTTCAAAACACATAAAAAATGTTACCGCATAGACAGTAGCCCCTGATGCTCAGTTCGGCGTACGGAAAGAAAAGCCGAGCTGAGGATCTAAAAAGATATACGCAGGAGTCTAATAAAGATATGTCAATATGGGAATGTAGGCTGCGCTGTGGACCTCTGCCGCACTAACTACGGAGGTCAATGCATTGAAGGAAAGCCTCGAGCGGTCCGAGAGTGAGCTTGGCCGTGCCAAGAAGCATCTTGAGGATAAAGAGGGTACGTAGTACCGCATGTAAATGTATATAGAAATACTTGGTTGCAAATAATGACAGGACCAATGTAAATGTTGCAGGGGCCACGACCGAGGTGGCGACCCTGAAGGAGGCGGTGTCCAAGGCCTAGAACAGTGCGGCCTTGGAGCGCACCGAGCGAGAGAAGCAGGAGGCGCGGGTGGCGGAGGTGCGGCAAGAGCTCCAGGCTCTTGTGGAAAAACACGAGAGTTTGGAGCGTGACTCGAAGACTCGAGAGTCCGAGCTCGCCTTGGCTCTTGAGAGTGCCAAAGACGCTAAGGCCGAAGCCCAGAAGGCCCTCCAGGAGATCGAGGCGATGAAGAAGATAGCGGCGGGTAAGGCATTCTTTATGCAAAGCAAGAATATAAAAGTAAATTATCTGTTACTTACCCGAATCCGGAGCTCTCCAGGAGCGTTCGCCGATCTGCCCCGTAGTGTGTCTGATGCTGCTGCGTTCTACCGAGCCGAGGAGGGGAGCTCGACGGAAAAGGTGTTCTGGTCTCAGTATGCTGAGGCCGAACATCCGGTGCCCCTGAGCGACCAGCTGAAGCAGCTGGTCGAGCTCCACAAGGTGGCCGAACAGGCCATGAAGGGCCTCATAGTTCGGCTATGGCCTAGAGAAGCCATGCCTGGGAGCTACTTCGGTCTGGTGCGGCGGCTGGTGGACGCTTGTCCGTGGATTGAGGTCATCAAGCGCTCCGTCTGTATTGAAGGTGCCCGTCGGGCCCTTGCCCGTGCTAAAGTGCACTGGGGCAAGCTGGACGCGGAGAAGCTTTTGACAGACGCGCCACCGCCGGACAAGGAGTATCGCACGCCCGAGATGTATTATAAGGGCGTCCTGAAGGGTGCCCGCCATATAGCGGATGAGTGCTCCAAAGATGTAATTTTTGAGTAGACTCGCATTTGTTATCCTGTACGCTGAAAACTTTGTTCATGTGCGTTAAGCAACGCTTGTTAATTTAAAATATTACCTTTTGTGCGGCCGTTTATCAAATCTGAGAGATGCAAGTCGTCGGCTTCGACCCCCATGCCACGAGTGCTGGGGTGTTCGGGATAAACCTGAGCGCTCTTGTTCCCATTCTTGGGTCCATCTAGGGAGGCGCTCAGCACAACGAACCAGGCCGTCGGACTTATAATGCTTTATCACTCTCACTTAGCCATAGAATTCTATAATTTTAAATTTCGGCGAAGCCCCTAGTATTCGGAAGACCGAGTTCGGGGCGCTATCCACGCCTAGGCCGGATAAGTCCGGTTCCTCGCTCTAAGCGGCATAAGTCTTTAAGGACTCGAAAAACCTCGCGAACAGCGACCGGTCTCTCGCACTATCATGACGGTCAGTTTTAGCTTTCTCTACTGAGGTGTTAACCCAGCTCAACTGGGGCACAATCGCAGTAGTTCTCCCAGCGCTACCTTAGCCAACATTGCGGAACGTAAGGTACCAAAACATGGGAGCCGGGCAAACCCAACTATTGACCAAAGACATGATTCGGAGCCGATGCATATAGTGCTATAAGTTCGGGGTGCCGCACTCATGAGAGTGTTCGGTCTTCTCACACCATGTTATGGGGTGCTTAAGCCCCTGGTGTATTGGCCGTACCAAAGTGTACGGTTGCAAATGTCATGACTGAACATATTTGTATATAAAAAATAGATGAGTACAATAATAGATAAGAGCTATGTATTGTTTATTAAAAAAGGGCTGCTACGAAAGCAGAACGATACAAGTAGTGCGATAAGCAAGAGATGGGATTATTTGACATGTCCCCCTCCAGGGGCAAGCCGCGGGATTTTAAGTAAAACAGGTATTAAGCTCGTTATAGAGACCACCTGGACATTTGACGCGGCTTGTTCTCTCCCTGGCTGTTGCATCGTATGTTCGGCGAGTGTGTTGCCGGACAGACCTTCTGAATAGTTGGGTCCTGAAAGTGTATAAAAAGGAAACGGCGGAATAGGGAGCCCCTTAGTGCGGTTGAGCCGCATTCTGGGTGTGCCGTAGTTGTGCCCCTCCCCTTATGCCCATGGTATCTCTAAGGCGTAATTATGTACGCGTGGTACCGATATCACCATCTGGCGAGGGCTGGGGTTGGGGCCGCACTGCTATGCTTGCTCGGAACGTGCCAGCCGGATTTGTTGTAAGTTACTTCGGGCTCGCTTGACGTTGTCCGGACGTTTGACACCTGGATTGGAGGATTGCCTTGAGAGGCTACTCTATACTTCCGCTGCTAGGGCCGCCGTGTGCTCCTCCGTTCGGAGAGAACGTTCGGTGTTTCCATTTACCGTGATGACTCCACGAGGTCCTGGAATCTTGAGCTTGAGATATGCGTAGTGCGGCACCGCATTGAATTTTGCAAATGCGGTTTGTCCGAGCAGGGCGTGATAGCCACTGCGGAATGGGACTATGTCGAAGATTAACTCTTCGCTTTGGAAATTGTCCGAGGATCCGAAGACCACTTCGAGTGTAACTGAGCCTGTACAGCTGGCTTCTACACCTGGTATGACGCCTTTAAAGGTTGTCTTTGTGGGTTTAATCCTTGAAGGATCGATACCCATTTTTCGCATTGTATCCTGATAAAGCAGGTTCAGGCTGCTGCCGCCGTCCATTAGGACTCTGGTGAGGTGAAATCCATCGATAATTGGGTCTAGGACCAATGCGGCGAATCCGCCGTGACGGATGCTAGTGGGATGGTCCCTTCGATCAAAAGTGATCGGGCAGGAGGACCATGGGTTGAACTTTGGGGCGACTGGCTCCAACGCATAGACGTCCTTGAGAGCACGCTTCCGCTCCCTTTTGGGGATGTGGGTTGCGTATATCATGTTCACCGTCCGCACTTGCGGGGGGATCCCTTCTATCCTCTGTTGTTCAGCGGCCGGGGCTCCTCCTCGTCATCGCTATGCAACCCCTTGTCTCTGGTTTTGGCACTTAACTTGTGTGCCTGCTTGAACACCCAACAATCCCTGTTGGTGTGGTTGGCTGGCTGTTAGGGGGTGCCGTGTATCTGGCACGAGCGATCGAGTATCCGGTCTAAGCTGGATGGGCCCGGAGGGTTTCTTTTGAATGGCTTCTTCCGCTGACCGGGTTTAGAGCCTTTGAATCCGGCATTGACTGCCGTATCTTCAGTATTGTCGCCGTTAATGCGGTGCTTGTGCTTGTTGCGACGTGACCTGCCATTGTTGTCCTTGGTATCCGAATTACCACGGCTCTTGGTTATGTTATTGCTACGAGCTAGCCAGCTGTCTTCGCCCGCGCAGAAGCGGGTCATGAGTGTCATGAGGGCTGCCATAGATTTCAGCTTTTCCTGTCCTAGGTGTCGGGCAAGCCATTCGTCTCAGATGTTGTGCCTAAAGGCTGCAAGGGCCTCGCGTCTGGACAGTCGACTATTTGATTTTTCTTAGTTAGGAATCGTGTCCAGAATTGCCTGGCCGATTCCTCTGGCTGCTGGATTATGTTGCTTAGGTCATCGGCGTCTGGTGGTCGCACATAAGTGCCCTGGAAGTTGTCAAGGAATGCGGATTCCAGGTCCTCCCAGCAACTAATTGACTCTGCTGGCAGGCTATTAAGCCAATGTCGAGCTGGTCCTTTAAGCTTGAGCGGGAGGTATTTGATGGCATGTAGATCATCACCACGGGCCATGTGGATATGAAGGAGATAATCCTCGATCCATACCGCAGGATCTGTTGTGCCATCGTATGATTCAATATTCACGGGTTTAAAGCCCTCGGGGATTTGATGATCCATTACTTCGTCTGTGAAGCATAGTGGGTTTGCAGCGCCCCTGTATTGGGCTATATCACGACGCAGCTCAGATGAGCTTGGCCTGTTGTATTTGGCCTGGCCGTACTTATCATGTCCGGCGTGACGGCTAGCGTCACGTGAAGCGGGGCGCCCATGTGATCTGTAGATCGATCTTGTTTGCCTTGCCTTATTCTCCATTATGTCTCGCGGGTCTGTTGCGTCTCCCCATACTCTGGTATGTTTTGAGCGGTGCCGGGGTGCGGCTTGGGTCGAGGGCCTGAAGGCCTCTCTGTCGCGACCACGGGGTGGCCGATCGGGTGCATCGTACGCTGGTGATGTAGGTTTAGTTGCTTCCTCCTCAAGTTGGGGTAGCAGCCTGCGCTTTGGGTAGCTCTTGGGAGGGCGCTCGAGTTTATACTCTTCGGCCGCCAGGACTTCGGTCCATCTGTCAGCTAGCAAGTCTTGGTCAGCTCTAAGCTGCTGCTGTTTTTTCTTGAGGCTGCTTGCTGTGGCCATAAGCCTGCGTTTGAAACGCTCTTGTTCGACGGGATCCTCTGGCACGACGAATTCGTCGTCGTCGAGGCTTGCCTCGTCTTCGGAGGGAGGCATATAGTTGTCGTCCTCAACCTCTCTGTCGGCCGCTCTCTCATGAGGGCTGGCTCCTTCGTCCTCCTATACTGAATCCTGCTGGAGGGGGTTGTCTTCGGCACTGTCCAGCGTGTTGTTATCTCCGGTGCCGGAATCGCCGTTTTTGCTTTGGCGGGACTTAGAGCGGCGTCGTTGACGTCGGCGCTTTGGTTGCTTCTTGGAGGGGTCGTCTTCCGTTTTTTCATCGCCATCCCTCGCTTTGGGGGTGTCCACCATGTATATGTCATATGACGAGGTGGCTTTCCAGTTCCCTATAGGTGCTGGTTCTTGGTCGTCTCCTTCATCGGCGTCCATACCGTCGATGTCTTCGGAGTCGAAGTCAAGCATGTCGGTTAGATCGTCGATAGTGGCTACAAAATGGGTGGTGGGTGGGTTTCGAATTTCTTAGTCGTCCGCATCCCAACCCTGCTGACCATAGTCCGGCCAGGGCTCTCCTGACAAGGAGAGAGACTTTAGTAAATCCAGGATATCGCCAAAGGGCGAGTGCTGAAAGACGTCCGCGGCGGTGAACTCCATGATCGGAGCCCAATCGGGTTCGATCAAAAGGGGTGCAGGATATACAGAGTCCGGAACGGAGTCCGGCACCTTGGAGTCACGGGCCCTGCAAAGGACTAGGCTGGTATTCGGCTCTATCGCCGTAGAGATTGCGGCTCCCGGGGTGGCGTCCAACCGTCCATCCCCAACTAGCGCAGTCGGCTCCGAGCTGATGGTCGGAGCGGGCACCTGAGCGACGCTTTGGGCATTGTCCGGCGGTAGAGCTAGATCATGCCCATCGTGACAGTGCGGCGTGCTCAGCCGTGGCTCGAATCCGTTGAAGATCATGTCCCCGCGGATGTCGGCCATGTCGTTTAAACTTCCGAACCTGACCTGATGGCCAGGGGCGTAGCTTTCGATATGCTCCAGATGGCCAAACGAGTTGGCCCACAGTGCGAAGCCGCCGAATACGAAGATCTGTCCGGGGAGAAAGGTCTCACCCTGGACCGCGTCGTGATTGATGATCGAAGAAGCCATCGGGCCTAAAGGCGACGACACAAAGGAACTCTCAATGAAAGCACCAATGTCGGTGTCAAAACCAGCGGATCTCGGGTAGGGGGTCACGAACTGTGCATCTAGGCGGATGGTAACAGGAGACAAGGGACACAATGTTTTTACCCAGGTTCCTGCTTGATTAATATTGATGATATGGGTAGTACAAGAGTGGATCTACCACGAGATCAGAGAGGCTAAACCCTAGAAGCTAGCCTATGGTATGATTGTTGTTCGTCCTACGGACTAAAACTCTCCGGTTTATATAGACATCGGAGAGGGCTAGGGTTACACAGAGTCGGTTACAATGGGAGGAGATCTTCATATCGTATCGCCAAGCTTGCCTTCCATGCTAAGGAAAGTCCCATCCGGACATGGGACGGAGTCTTCAATCTTGTATCTTCATAGTCCGGGAGTCCGGCCAAAGGTCATACTCCGGCCATCCGAACACCCCCTAATCCAGGACTCCCTCAGTAGCCCCCAAACCAGGCTTCAATGACGATGAGTCCGGCGCGCAAGTTATCTTCGGCATTGCAAGGCGGATTCCTCCTTCGAATACTTATCATAATTATCATAATTATCATAATTAAAGAACAATTATCATAATTAAATTCCTTGAAATCCATAAAGTGGGTTCATTGCTACTTAAAGTCTTGACCTCTCCAATCCCACTTTTATCAATTTTCAATCTGTATCTAAAAACTCTGAATCATTGGGACGCCTTTTAACTAAAGTTGACTCATCTCCAGTCCCATCTTTATGAAGATTCATATTGGAAAACAAAGATTTAATAGGAGTTGCATCAATCACTTTTAGATCTTCATCATTATTATCATGAAAACTAGAAGAACACGCTTTTACAAACCAATCTTTTTTAGCACACATCTTAGCGGTTCTTTCTTTGCACTCATCAATGGAAATTCTCATGGACTTGAGAGACTCATTGATATCATGCTTAGGTGAGATAGATCTAAGTTTCAAAGAATCGACATCAAGAGAAATTCTATCCACGTTCCTAGCCAAATCATCAATCTTAAGCACCTTTTCTTCAATCAAAGCATTGAAATTCTTTTGCGAACTCATAAATTCATTAACACTATTCTCAAAATTAGAGGGCATCTTATTAAAATTTCCATGAGAATTGTTGTAGGAATTACCATAACTATTAGAGGAATTACTAGGAAACGGCCTAGGATTAAAATTGCCTCTATACACGTTGTTACCAAAATTGTTCCTACCAACAAAATTCACATCCATAGATTCATTATTATTCTCAATCAAAGTGGACAAAGGCATATCATTAGGATCAGAAGAAACACTTTTATTAGCAAATAATTTCATAAGTTCATCCATCTTTCCAGTCAAAACATTAATCTCTTGAATCGCATGAACTTTTTTACTAGTGGATCTTTCGGCGTGCCATTGAGAATAATTAACCATAATATTATCTAGGAGCTTAGTAGCCTCTCATAAAGTGATTTCCATAAAAGTGCCTCCCGCGGCCGAATCTAAAAGATTTCTAGAAGCAAAATTCAATTCGGCATAATTTTATTTTGTATAATAATCCACAAATTCAAACCATGTGTGTAGGGCATACGTACCATCAATTTCATCCTCTCCCAAGATTGTGCAACATGCTCATGATCAAGTTGCTTAAAATTCATAATCGTTCCTAAGGGAGATGATCTTAGCGGGAGGAAAATACTTAGAGATGAAAGCATCTTTACACTTATTCCACGAATCAATACTTATTTTGGGCAAAGATGAAAACCAAGTTTTAGCATGATCTCTAAGCGAAAATGGAAATAACTTCAATTTAACAATATCATTATCCACATCTTTCTTCTTTTGCATATCGCACAAATCAATGAAATTGTTTAGATGGGATGCGGCATCTTCACTAGGAAGGCCAGAAAATTGATCTTTCATAACAAGATTCAATAAAGCGGCATTAATTTCACAAGATTCAGCTTAGCAGTAGGGGCAATTGGAGTGCTAATAAAATCATTGTTTTTGGTATTGGAAAATTCACACAATTTAGTATTATCTTGACCCATCGTGACAAGCAATCAATCCAACACACAAGCACACAAGAAGCAAGCGAAAAGAGACGAACGAAAGAGGGGCGAAGAAAAGGCAAAGGTTTTCGAAAATTGTTTTAGAAGTGGGGGGGGGGGAGGAAATCGAGAGGCGAATGGTGAATAATGTAATGCAAGGGAGAAGAGTTTATGATGGGTACTTGGTATGGCTTGACTTGACGTAGATGTCCCCGGCAACGGCAAATCCTTCTTGCTACCTCTTAAGCTTGCGTTGGTTTTCCCTTGAAGAGGAAAGGGTGATGCAGCAAAGTAGCGTAAGCATTTCCCTCAGTTTTGAGAATCAATGTATTAATCATGTAGGAGACAACGCACAAGTCATCGTATACCTGTACAAACAATCAATAACTTGCACCCAACGCGATAAAGGGGTTGTTAATCCCTTCACGGTCACTTTGCAAAAGTGAGATCTGATAGAGATGGATAAACGGTAAAGTAAATATTTTTGGTATTTTTGGTTTATAGATCAGAAAGTAAAAGATTGCAAAATAGTAGATTGGAAACTAGTAAGATGTAAAAGAGATTCAATATAATGGAAAAGAGACCCCGGGGCCAAAGGTTTCACTAGTGGCTTCTCTCAAGATAGCAAATATTACGGTGGGTAAACAAATTACTGCCGAGCAATTGATAGAAGAGCGCAAAGTTTTGATGATATCTTAGGCAATGATCATGAACATAGGCATCACGTCCGTCTCAAGTAGACTGAAACGATTCTGCATCTACTACTATTACTCCACACATCGACTGTTATCCAGCATGCATCTAGAGTATTAAGTTCATAAAGAACGGAGTAACGCATTAAGTAAGATGACATGATGTAGAGGAATTAACTCAAGCAATATGATGAAAACCCCATCTTTTTATCCTCGATGGCAACAATACAATACATGCCTTGCTGCCCCTAGTATCACTGGGAAAGGACACCGCAAGATTGAACACAAAGCTAAGCACTTCTCCTAGTATAAGAAAGATCAATCTAGTAGGCCAAACTAAACCGTTAAATCGAAGAGACTTGCAAAAATATCAAATCATGCATATAAGAATTCAGATAAGAACCAAATAATATTCATAGATAATCTGATCATAAATCCACAATTCATCGGATCTCGGCAAACACACCGCAAAAGAATATTACATCGAATAGATCTCCAAGAACATCGAGGAGAACATGGTATTGAGAATCAAAGAGAGAAAAGAAGCCATCTAGCTAATAACTATGGACCCGTAGGTCTGTGGTGAACTACTCATGCGTCATCGAAGAGGTAATGGTGTTGATGTAGAAGCCCTCCGTGATCGAATCCCCCTCTGGCAGGACACCGAAAAAGGTCCCTAGATGGGATCTCACGGGTACAGAAGGTTGCGGTGGTGGACAAGTGGTTTCGTGGCTCTCCTGGATGTTTTCAGGGTATAAGAGTATATATAGGCTAAGGAACTAGGTCAGGGGAGCTACGAGGGGCCCACGAGGTAGGGGCGCGCCCTCCTGCCTCGTGGCCACCTCGTGGCGTCTCCGACTTCATCTCCAAATCTTCCGGTCTCCTTTCAGTCCAAGAAAGATCATCGCGAAGGTTTCATTCCGTTTGGACTCCATTTGGTATTTCTTTTCTGCCAAACTCTAAAATAGGCAAAAAATAGAAACTGGCACTGGGCCCTCGGTTAATAGGTTAGTCCCAAAAATAATATAAAATAGCATATAAATACCTATTAAACATCCAAAACAGATAATATAATAGCATGGAACAATAAAAAAAATTATAGATACGTTGGAGACGTATCAAGCACTGGCGGCCTCGGCCACTTCCTCCAGCTCTTCTGCGACTCCAGCTCCAGCTCATCTGCCTTCGGCAGCCACCATGAGAGTGCCTCCTCTGCATTAGGCACCATACGGCTACACACCCCCGACCATGGTGGTATATCGATCGCCATGCTTCTATGTAGCACCGCCTCCGCCGCCCCATGTTGCACTTGCACCCCTGGCTAACAAGTTGGAGGTGGAGACGAAGGTGAAGGCCGCCGCCTACTCATCATGCTTCGCCCCTGGAGCAACGTCAGCGTTGTCGTGCGCCATCATCTGATATGTAGCCGATCCCTTCGATATCTGCAACTCCAACTACTTGTGATCGTCAACTCTATGCTACGTATCATAGGTATTGACTGTGTTATCGTCCTCGTTGCAATATCAGCTGGATCGTGATGTATATACACAGGGGTGGAGCTATGTGTTACTGGGTGGGGGGCACGCCCCCACCAGCTTTGGTCTAAACTTTGAAGGATTTTTGTGGAAGGTTTCACAAAAAAAGTTAGCCTTTGCCCCCCCCCCCCTCCCCCCCGGCAAACATTTACAGTTTATCTTTCGCCCCCAGCAAATCTATACGCCGGGTAGGCCCACTTCCGTACACAAGTATTCATCAATTTTTTTTATATCAGTGAACTTTTTCAAATGCATGAAAATGTCTAAATCTACAAAAAATCCATGAACTTTTTCAAATTCGTATTTAAAAATGCAATAACATTTTGTTGAAAATTTTGAATTTTTCTCATATAGTTGAACTTTTTTTGAAATTTATGAATGGTTTCAAACCCCAGGATGTTTTTTCATATTTTGATTCTTTTTTCAAATCTTTTTTTTAAGTCAACTGCTCCATGGTCAATGGTCCACCTGTCACCCGGTTAACTGCGTTCACCTAGCAACCTATCAAAGCTCCACTTGTCAACTAGTTGTAGCTTGGCCGGCCCAGCATGGACGCGTGTGGGCGGTAGTTTGCCTTACTGGCGCTGCGTGCGGCTATGTGCTGCCTGCAGCGATTCTTTCCGCAGGGTAGCCTCTAGGGAGCCGCTGCTGGGCTGGCCCAGTAACAGTATGGCGTCACCCATATTTTTAGGTTTCAATTCATATTTTTCTTTGTTTTTACTATATATATATATATATATACATACATATATATATATATATAATTACAAAATTTTATTAAAAAATACTAATCATGTGTATGAAAAAAGTTTGTGACGTTTAAAAAATGGTATACTTTAAAACAAATGTATGTGGCATTTAAGCATATATTTCTACAAAGTGAAAAACAATCACGCAATTCAAAAATATATTCGTAAATTTAAACAAATGCACGTTACATTTGAAAAAATGATCACATGTTTTAAGAATGTGTGCATGACAATTTTAAAATAAATATATACATTGTAAAACATGTTTGCGTACTATATTTTTTCTACCAATAAGAAATACACGTGACATTTAATTTTTTTCCCTATGATTAATAAATGCTTTTGGCGTTTAAAACTGTTTATTAACCCTCCATCTCATAATGTAAGACATTTTTTGACACTACAGTGGTGTCAAAAAACATGTTCGTGCAGTTAAAAATTATATACAACTTGTATTTTGACAATGTTACCGTGTATTCAAAAAGGTGTTCGAAACATGTACTTTAGCAAATGTAAATCATGTATTTGTAACTGTCCAATGTATATAAAAATTGTTACACATGTGTGCTAAAAAGTATATTCTGTACTCAAAAAAAGTGAACATGTGTCAAAAAATAAACCGGTTAAAACCGACAAAGAAACAAAAAGTAAATTGAAGAAAACCGAGGAATACGAAGAAAACCAAGAAAGAAACAACGAAGAAACAAAAGTATTATGAAGAAAGGAGAAAACAGAAGGAAACCAATTAGAAACAAAGAAAAACACGGTAACGAAGGAGTAAAGAAAATACAAAGAAAACAAGTGAAAAGACCATGAAAACCCCAAGGAAAAACGAAAAAAAAAGGAAAAAAAGAAAGAGTGAGCTGGGAACTCCTAGTGATCGCTCACCGCGCCAGGTAGCGAAAGCATCTCCAGCGCTTCCCCTCGGGTGAGCTGGCCCAGCTACATGAAAAACCACTTATAAACCTGTCACTCGCTCAGCAAAGGCACCCACTTCTCGCTCATAAAAAAAAGTTTACAAACAGGCCAAAAAAAGCTTAGGAATTCCAAAAAAAAGTTCAAGTATTAAAAAAATTCATGAATTAGAAAGAGGTTTCCGAATTTAAAAGGTTCACCTAATTCGAATAAAGTTTGCAATTTTGATAAAAAGCCACGAATTTTAAAATAAGTTTGTCGATTTTGGAAAAACAATTCACCAATTTAAAAAAAATCCATCAATTTTTAGTTTTTTCATGTGTATTACAAACGAACATGGATTTGAAAAAGTTCACGGATTTTAAAAGAAAGTTAATCAAATATGGAAAATAGTTGACGATTTTGAAAAAAGTTCACGAATTTTGGAAAAAAGTTCATAAATATTGCAAAATACTATGGATTTGAAAATAGTGTGTGTATTTTCATGAAAATCATGAATTTGGAAAAATTTCATGATTTTGAAAAATAATTTGCAGATTAGAAATTAAAGTTTGCAGATTCATAAAAGGTTCATGAATTTGAAAAGAGTTTATGTGTTTTGAAAAGAAATATTCATAATTCGGAAAAATGTCCACGAATTTAAAGAAATTTTATGAATTTGAAATAGTTCATGCGTATAAAAAGGAAAAAAGGGAAAAGAAGAACGAGAAAAACTGGAAAAAACGAAAAGGTAGAAGAAAAAGAAACGAGAATATAACCTAACAAATGAGGGAAAGAAGTAGTCGCCGACACAAAAATGTTTGCTAAAAAAAAGTAGGCACAGAAAGCGAGCAATCCCAGATGGTTACCCAGATGGTTACTGCTTGTTGGAATGAAACAATGTGGTATCGAGTTTGAATCTCATTTCCGGCAGAATTTTTTGAAGGTTAAAAAATGTAAATAGGCCAAGCCGAGGACGCATGGTGTGCGCGCCCGTCTGTAGGGTAACCTTTAACATGCGCTTAAGGCGGCAAGTAGGTGTTGGCGAGTAAGCGACGAGATCACTACTTAAGGGGTACCACTTATAAACATCATTTTCACCTTCTCAGGGTTTAACAAGTGGCGCACTGCTTGTGCAGCTTCGCAACCTAGTTTTTCTCCCTTTTATTTTTTTCCTAGATTCCTTTACTCAAAAAATTTATCTCTTAAACCATAAGTCCAAAGTCCTGAATAGTTTCACCGTTGGATTTCTTGCGCCAAGTAGATCCTTTGTTAATAGGTTTTGACGAACATTTTTTCACGAAAAAACATAGAAAGTCAGAAGGAAAAATTGAGTCGAAAGCATTTTTTGGGTTTTCCCTTTCTGAGAGGCGCAACAATGCATATCGCGGAAGCAAATCTGTGTCTCCACGACATGCAAGTATGTGCTTCTCGGAAAAGAAAAAACACGTGCCTCTCGTGAAAGCAAATATGTGCCTCCACCAGAAGAAAATCTGTTCATCCTGTGAAAGCAAACAAAAATTCTTTTAGGAGAGGCACAAGTATGTGCCTTGATGAGAAGCAAAATTTGTTCCTCTCATATAAGCAAAAAAAAGTGTTTCCCGCTTTTCTCGAGCCGTGTCTCTCGCGGAAGCAAATCAGTGACTCCCTTGTAAGCAAAAAGAAGGAATACATGGTTATTTCCCTTTTCGGAGAGGCACAACCTCTCGCAAGAAGCAAATCTATGCCTCTTGTGGATACAAAAAACATTTTGTTTCCTTTTTCGATAGGCACATATGCGCCTTTCAGGAAGCAAACATGTGCCTCCTTGAGAAGTAAATTTGGCGCCACATGTGAAAGCAATTTTTTTTGTATTTTTTTTGCGTAAAAAGAATCAAATTTTCCCTTCAAAACCTAGGGAAAACCAGGCGAAAACCAAAAAGTTGAAAAAACTGGAAAAAATCATCTAAAACAAAATTCTGAAGGAGCACCCTGTTGGGAAATGTTGCATGGAAAAACAAAAAAAAATCTACGCACACGCAATGATCTATCTACGGAGATGCATAGCAACGAGGGGGAGATTATGTCTACGTACCCTCATAGACCGAAAGCGAAAGTGTTTGACAACGCGGTTGATGTGGTCGAACTTTTTCTAGCTCTGACCGATCAAGTACTGAACGTACGACACCTCCGAGTTCTGCACACGTTTAGCTCGATGACGTCCCTCGTCCTCTTGATCCAGCAAGATGTCAAGGAAGTAGATGAGTTCCGTCAGCACGACGGCATGGTGATGGTGATGGTGAAGTGATCCGCGCAGGGCTTCGCCTAAGCACCGCGAGAATATGACCAGGGGTGTAAACTGTGGAGGAGAGCGCCGCACACGGCTAACAACTGTTGTTGTGTGTTCTAGGCGCCCCCTTCCCCACATATATATAGGTGGGAGGGGAGGAGAGGCAGCCATGGAGTGCCCCAAGTAGGATCGGAATCTTACTTGGGGTTTCCCCAAGTGGCGCCCCTGTAACGCCCCGGACACACTCGCCGGTGGTCGTTACTCTCGTCGGGATCTAGACTGGCCCCACAGATCAATACTAGTCTTTTTCGCGTACTTTGTCCTCACTCGTGCGCACTCGGGAGCAACTTCCCGGTCGGTCACCCATCCTAAAATTACTCCAAGCTGAGCATGCTTAACTTTGGAGTTCTATCTGAATGGGCTTCCGGAAAAGAAGGAATTCCTTATTGATATGAGTAGTCTATCATCCCTATTAAGCCAGGCTATCACATACACCCCCACTCAGAGAAACCGACGTCCTCGTCGGGCCACAGGAACATTCCCTCATGGCACATACGTCTGTGCATCCAGACCGGTACATGTGCCATGTCGTGTGCCACGACGGGTCACAAACGCCATGAACAACATGACCGCGCACCTATCCGCAAACATCCGTGTAACCGTGAGAGTCGGCTCTGATACCAACTTGTAACGCCCCGGACACACTCGCTAGTGGTTGTTACTCCTGGCGGGATCTAGACTGGCCCCACAGATCAATACTAGTCTTTTCTGCGCACTTTGTCCTCACTCGTGCGCACCCGGGAGCAACTTCCCAGTCGGTCACCCATCCTAAAATTACTCCAAGCTGAGCACGCTTAACTTTGGAGTTATGTATGAATGGGCTTCCAGAAAAGAAGGAATTCCTTATTGATATGAGTAGTCTATCATCCCTATTAAGCCAGGCTATCACAACCCCCCTTTCCTTTTTTCACCGGAGAAGAAAGGAAGGGGGAAGAAGAGAAGGAAGAGGGGGGGGGGGAACCCCTCTTCTCCTTCTCCTACTCGGCCACCTGCCATAGGGGGGCGCGCCACCCCTTGTGGGCTGGTGTGCTCCCCTCTCATGGCCCATATGGCCCATATATTCCCTCCGGGGGTTCCGGTAACCCCTCCGGTACTCCGATAATTACCCCATACACACCGGAACACTTCCGGTGTCCGAATACTATATATATATATAGATATATAGATATATATATATATATATATATATATATATATATATATATATATATATACACCTCTCGACCATTTCAAGACTCCCCGTCATGTCTGTGATCTCATCCGGGACTCCCAATAACATTCGGTCACCAAATCACATAACTCATATAATACAATATCATCATCGAACGTTAAGCTTGCGGACCCTACGGGTTCGAGAACTATGTAGACATGACCGAGACACCTCTCCGGTCAATAACCAATAGAGGAACCTGGATGATCATATTGGCTCCTACATATTCTACGAAAATCTTTATCGGGCAAACCATTATGGAAACATACATTATTCCCTTTGTCTATCAGTATGTTAATTGCCAGAGATTCGATCGTTGGTGTAAGGACATCTTCTGCCTTAGGGTTTTGGAGATGATGACAACACTCGTGTGGACTAATCATGCGACCTAGTTCTCTCAGGTACACTTTGTGCGGTGCAAGACGGTTCGGCCTTCCCTCTATGTGGAAAAGATCGAAGACGGAGTTTCCGACGTTTTTATTTCTTTAGTAGTAGGATATCCATATTTTTAAGAGGGAATCCACATCGGAAGGTATTGGGTGAATCTCTACACGTACACATTCTTTGCACCCACCATATACCCTCCGTTCGAGGAGAGAGAGGTTCCCAAAGTCCTTTGTGACTATGCAGTTTTGCTCATGGCGGTAGTACCACTCTCTTGAGCGGTTGTACCGCTAGCATGCAGTTCCGGTCAAACCACCGCTCCAAGTACCGCTCAGGGGTGACACCATTCTGTACCGGGTACAGTGGTAGACCGGTGATGGAACGGTTTGTCTTGACAAACCGGTACTACCGGTGTTCAGGGCGGTAGTACTGCCTGAAACTCCACCGCCCAGGAATTGCTGGTCTAGCGGTAGCTCCGCCCTACCACCGCTCCAACTACCGGTCTAGGGTGAAAACCTTCTGATTGTGCAGCGGTAGTTGAGCGGTGGTGGAACAATAGTTCCGGTTTATTCTGATATACCGGTACTACCGGTTGCCCCACCGGAAGTACCGCCCTGGTGCCCCAGCAGGGGTTTCCCGCATTCACCGATTGTACCGGTGATCCTTGCGAAAGTACCGCTCCTATGTGTTTCTACGCATAACGGTTGGATCTGAGGGGACTATATTTAAGGAGGTGCTTCTCCCACCTCCCACCTATCTCTTGCCTCTCTCTCTCCTCCATGAATGCCCTTGAAGCTTTCTTGCCCAATCTCTCTCTCTAGCCACTCAAACTTGTTGATTTGCTAGGGATTGAAGGAGGAGACCTAGATCTACACTCTCACCAAAGGAAACTTGATTCCCCATACTTTCTTGTGTGGGTTTTTGTTACTCTTAGGTGCTTGGGCGCCCTAGTCGAAAGAGGTCACTTCGGAGCCACATTCCATTATGGTGAAGCTCCGGGGTTTCGTTGGGAGCCTCCAATTAAGTTGTGGAGAGAGCCCCAACCTTGTTTGTAAAGGTCCGGTTGCCTCCTTCAAGGGCACCAATAGTGGAATCACGGCATCTTGCATTGTGTGAGGGCGTGAGGAGAATACGGTGGCCCTAGTGGCTTCTTGGGGAGCATTTTGCCTCCACACCGCTCCAACGGAGACGTACTTCCCTTGAAAGGGAAGGAACTTCAGTAACACATCCTCATCTCCATCGGTTCCACTATTGGTTATCTCTCACCTTTACTTGTACAAGCTATATTGTGTTATATCCTTTGCTTGCTTGTGTGCTTATTGTTGTTGCATCATATAGGTTGCTCACCTAGTTGCATATATAGACAACCTACTTTGATACAAAGTTTAATTTGGTAAAGAAAAGCTAAAAATTGTTAGTTGCCTATTCACTCCCCCTCTAGTCAACTATATCGATCCTTTCAATTGGTATCAGAGCCTTGTCTTTTTATTAAGGACTTCGCCGTCCAAAGAGTATGGTTGACACCATAGACGGTGAGGAGGAGCACCCCGGTGTGAATCCGTCTTTGTCTGTGGCCGATGGGGGATCCCCGGTCTCACGTGAGGAATTCAATGTGGCTTTGGACACATTGAAAACCTCCATGACGACCGAGGTCAAAGGCATGTTCAAAGAGTTTCTTGATGGCCTTAAATTATCCACCACACCTTTGGAAGTGGCCGCTCCCACTAACAAGGTGGCGGATGCTAACTCCGATAAGGGGGAAGCTTCTTGTGATAAAGTTCCTTTATCTAGTGGTAGAAATGGTAGCGACATCTTTGCCCAAGTTGAACCTCCACTTACTTATGGAGGACCGGTTCCCTCCACTCATTTGAATCATGTTGGTCCTCCTCCAAAGATTGTGAAAAATGAGGATTTTGACTCTTGGGTCTATCGCTTTAAACGTCATTTAAACCATGTTAATACTAATCTTTGGAGAATTATTGAGCAAGGTTTCTATCCGCATGACCGAAGCAACTTCACCCCGAGAGAAGCCGCGGACCATCAATTCAACGACAATGCTCTCTTCATCATCCAAGATGCAATTCCATCCAAAGATATTGCACATCTCCGACCCTTCTCCGTGGCCAAGGAAGCATGGCACCATGTTGTTTCCATTTACAAGGGAAGCGCAAGCATTCAACGCTCCAACTATGACGTTGTGCAAGATAAAGCCGATGAGTTTGCAATGAATGAAGATGAAGAACCTCGTGAGCTTTACCAGAGATTAACCACTCTCGCGGTCTCTCTCCGAGATCATGGGAGCAAGGATACGGAAGATAATTGGATCAAGCGCAAATTCCTCAAGGCCATGATGCCTTACCACAAGGCCATGTCCTCCGTCATTTGTCAAAGGCCGGACTTCCACACCTTGTCCTCAAGTGAAGTGTTGGATGAGTTTGTGGCGATGAGGATCTTGGACAAGACCACTGACAATGCGGTGTTGCGTTATCAAAGAGCAAACAAGCCCAACCTTGCCTTGAAGGCCAAGGATAGTGTGGAAGAAGAGGATGAAGAGGAAGATGAGGAGAGCAACCCCGAAGATACGAAATATGATTACCATGAGCACATGGCTCTTGCTTCAAGGCAATTTTGGAGCAAGAAGAACTAAAGGCCCAACTTCAACAAGAACAACTCAAGTGGCTTCAAGGGCAAGCAACGTGTGAGAACATGTTACAATTGTGGCAATGTGAGCCACTTTGTTGCGGAGTTCCCTTACGAGAAGCGGGAAGACATTGGTGGCAAGCTCATCCGAAAAGACAAAGCCAAGTTCTTCCCTAACAAGAACAACTTCACCAAGAAGACTCCGACCAAAGGGTTGGTGGCACAAGAAGGGTACAATGAGGATGATGAAGATGGTGAAGCCATGGACATGGCCTCCGTTGCCATTGCCACAACCCCACGGGTGTCTCTCTTCGATTCACCCAACAAGAACATAACCGCCAAGTGCCTCATGGCCAAAGCCACCAACAAGGTAACCCCCAACATCAAAACCACCATCATTACTAATCCTTCCTTGACAGATTGCATTGATGAAAGTGAGGGGTCTAATTAATGAGGAAGTGAATGAACTTGAGTCTTTTATGAGTAAGCTCAAGGGCAAATCCGAAAAGCACTTCGTTGCTCTCTTGGAACAACTTGGTGAAGCCAATGACATGATCAAGGCTCATGAAGAAACCATCTCTAAGATGGAAGGTCATAGTCGTGACTATGCTGATGAGATATCGGATCTCTCTAATGCGCTTGAGGAAGAGCGTGTTCATCATTTGGCTCTTGAGGAGTCACACAACGATGACCATGCTAAATTAAAGAAACATCTTGATCATGCTCTTGTTGTATCTCGTGTGCTCGATTCCGAGAAGGCTAAACTTGGGGTTGACCATGCTAGACTCAAGAAGGAGTTTGATATACTTGACAAGGATCACAAGGCCTTGAAGGGTGCTCATGCTAGCCTCAAGGAGTCTCATGATCAACTCCAAGTGAAGCTAACCAAGGAGAAAGCCACTTTTCCTCATATGGTCTTAATTGATAATGCAAATGCTACTAACCCGTGTTGTGAGCATGTGCATCTTGTGGAGGAGAATGCCAAGTTGAAGGAGCAACTTGAGAAAGGCCTTGTGTCTTGCATACAAGGTGAGAAGAATCTCAATGACTTTTTGAGCAATCAAAAGGAAGTTGTGGCCAAGGAGGGAGTTGGGTTCGCACCCAAGTCCAAGAACAAGAAGAAGAATGACAAGGCCAAACGACCTCCTCCTCTCAAGCAAACTTTTGTGGAGGGAGAGGGTGCTTCTAAGGAGAAGAAGAACAATGTGAAGGGTGGTGATGTCAAAAAGGGCCACCCCTTCCAACAAAGCTGGCGACTTTAACCCTTCTTATATGTTGTGTTGTGCTAGTGATGGGCATGTTTATGCTAGATTCGTTGGTTCTTCTTATGAGTACATTGAATGGTATATTTGGGTTCCTAAGACCCTTGTTACTAACATCAAAGGACCCATTACAAAATGGGTACCTAAAACCAAGCATTGATCTCTTGTAGGTGTTTGCTTCCGGTGGGGGATCATGGTTGCTTGATAGTGGAGCCACAAATCATATGACTAGAAGCAAGGACTTGGTGGTCGACATGCACAGGATCCCATCTATGCCCACCAATGTCGAGTGGGGTGATGCTTCGTCTTCCAAGGTATTGGGTCTTGGCAAGGTTGCCATTTCTCATGATCTCACGATCGAGAAAGTCATGCTTGTTGAGTCCCTTGCATACAATTTACTTTCCGTTTGTCAACTTGCACTCATGGGCTTTGCCACATTCTTTGATATTGATACAGTGGCCCTCTTGTGGAGCAAGACTCTTAAAGTAGCCTTTGTTGGGCATGTCGAGAATGGTCTTTATGTGATTAACTTTTCGGAGCGACCCACTAAGACCACGATATGCCTAATGGCTAAAGTTGATGTGGGGTGGCTTTGGCATCGCCGTTTAGCCCATGTCAATATGAGATCTTTGCAAAGTCTCCTCAAGGGGGACCATGTCCGTGGACTAACAAATGTTAGCTTTGCCAAAGATCGTGCTTGAAGTGCTTGTATCAAAGGAAAGTTACATGAGAAGGCTCACCCTCCCATGACTATCATCTACTTGAAGAGACCCTTGGAGCTCCTTCACATGGATCTCTTTGGGCCTCCATCCTTTGATAGTCTTGGGGGTAGAAAGTATTGCTTGGTGATTGTCGATGATTACTCAAGGTACACGGGTATATTTCTCCAAGAGGAAGAGTGAAACTCAACAAACTGTCATCAACTTTGCAAATGAAGCTCAACATCAACACGATGCAAAGATCTTGACAATAAGAAGTGACAACGACATCGAGTTCAAGAACTACACCTTGGATGAGTTTCTTAGTGATGAGGGGATCAGGCAATAATATTCCGCACCATACATCCCTCAACAAAATGGTGTTGTGGAGAGGAAGAACCGGACATTGATGGATGCGGCAAGGACTATGATGGCAGAGTTCAAGTCTCCTTACAACTTTTGGGTCGAATCTATCAACACCATGTGTCATGCATCCAATCGGCTCTATCTCCACAAAGGCTTGAATAAGACTCCATATGAAATAATCACCGGTAACAAGCCCAACCTCAAGTACTTCCGGGTGTTTGGTTGTAAGTGTTTCGCTCTCAAGAAAGGTGTTCGTTTGTCTAAATTTGAGGCTAGAGCTCATGAGGGCATATTTGTTGATTATGCTACAAACTCTCATGCTTACTGTGTCCTCAACAAGTCCACGGGACTCATTGGAGGAGATGTGTAACGTGGAGTTTGACGAGAATAACGGCTCCCAAGTGGAGCAAAGTGGTACTTGTGATGTAGGTGATGAAATTCCTTCCCAAGCCATAAGAAGAATGGGTGTTGGTCATATCCTACCCATTGAGGAACCCCTTGTGGACGAAGGAGAAGGACAATACTCCACTCAAGTGGAGCCATCACCAACCCAAGACCACATGCTTCCAAAGAACAAAGCGAAGGCCCTCAACCAAGTGAACAATATCAAGGGCAAGATCAACCTCAAGATGGTGGCGAGCCACCAAGTGATGCCCAAGGTCGAGTTCTCCCTTCCGAGCAAGTTCAAGATCAAGAGCAAGCTCAAGATCAAGAACAAGCTCAAGACGACTCTCAAGATGATCAAGTTTCCACTCCTCATATCACTTCTGAGGAGGAATTGGAGCGTTGTGCCGGTAAGATTGCATCCAAGCTCACAACCAAAGATCATCTCATGAAGAATGTGCTTGGAAGACTAAGAAAGGGGTTAAGCACTCGTAGACAATTCACAAACTATTGTGAACATCACGCGTTTGTTTCTTGTGTCGAATCCCAAAAGGTCTATGAGGCACTCGAGGATCTGGATTGGCTCAATGCCATGCATGAAGAACTCAACAACTTTGAGAACAACCAGGTGTGGAGATTGGTGCCAAGGCCAACGGGGAATCATAATGTCATTGGAACCAAGTGGATATTCCAGAACAAGCAAGATACTCATGGGATCATTGTTCACAACAAGGCTCGTTTGGTAGCACAAGGCTACACCCAAGTCGAGGGTATCGACTATGGTGAAACCTTTTCTCCCGCAGCTCGTCTTGAATCTATTCGTTTGTTGATTGCTTATGCTTCCCATCATAACTTCAAGTTGCAACAAATGGATGTGAAGAGTGCTTTTCTTAATGGTCCTATTAATGAGTTGGTGCATGTCAAACAACCCCCGGGGTTCGAGGATCCCTATTTCCCCGATCATGTGTATCAACTCGACAAGGCACTCTATGGCCTTAAACAAGCCCCACGTGCATGGTATGAGCATCTTACCGAGTTGTTGCAAGATCGTGGGTTTGAAATTGGGAAGTCGACCCCACTCTTTTTACTAAGAAGGTCAAAGGGGAGTTGTTTGTATGCCAACTATATGTTGATGATATTATCTTTGATTCCCCTAACAAAGCTTTCAATGAGGAATTTGCCACTCTCATGACCTCAAAGTTCAAGATGTCCATGATGGGAGAGTTGAAGTTCTTTCTCGGGTTCGAAATCAAGCAAAGAAGAGAAGGAACCTTCATCAACCAAGCCAAATACACTCAAGACATGCTCAAGAGATTCAAGCTAAGTGATGTCAAGCCGGCTTCCACTCCAATGCCTATCAAATGCCAACTTGACATAGATCCCAATGGTAAAGCAGTGGATCAAAAGGTATATCGCTCCATGATTGGATCCTTGCTTTACCTTTGTGCATCTAGACCGGATATCATGTTGAGTGTGGGAATTTGTGCATGGTTTCAAGCCGCACCTAAGGAAAGCCACTTTGTGGCGGTCAAGCGAATCTTTCGATATTTGACTCATACCCCAAACTTTGGCTTGTGGTACCCAAGAGGAGCCAACTTCAACCTTCTGGGCTATTCAGACTCAGATTGGGCGGGAGACAGAGTGGATAGGAAGTCCACCTCCGAAGGTGCCAATTTCTTGGTTGCTCTTTGGTGAGTTCGTCTTCTAAGAAGCAAAGTTGTGTGTCTCTCTCGTTCACCGAAGCGGAGTATGTGGCTGCCGGTAGTAGTTGTGCTCAACTTCTATGGATGAGGCAAACTTTGAAGGATTACTGTGTCATTTGTGATGAAGTGCCTCTTTGGTGTGATAATGAAAGTGCCATCAAGATCTCTCTCAACCCGTTGCAACACTTCAAGATGAAGCATATTGAGATTCGGTATCGCTTCATCCGGGGTCACATTAGGAGAGGGGAGATCAAGGTCAAGTATGTCAACACTCATGATAACCTTGCAGATATTTTCACGAAGCCCTTGGATGAAGCAAGATTTCACGAGTTAAGGCACGAGCTAAATATCATTGATCCGAGCAATGTGGCTTGAACCTTTTCACACCCCACCATACTCTTCATGATGTCTTGTTTAGGTGTAGGCATGGACATAGGGGGAGTGTTGTTCTCTCAATGAACTCCCCCTCCCCCCATTATGCATAAATTGATCAAGTCTTTCACATTAGCAATTTTTATGGTACTTGTGCTTCAAAGAAGAGTTTTGATCATGGGCCCAAGGATAATTCTTTACGGCACCATACCATTCGACTCAAACATAGGTGGCTCCGGCCACCGCCCTTGTGCAAGGGTGTTTTCTTTGTTGTGTGTTTCCTTTTGCCTTGTGCTTTCGGTTCTCCACTACTAGGCAAAACCTTATACACAGAATCTTACCAGTAGCACGTGTTAGAATGAGGCACTACTTCTACTTAGCAGTAGCACGTTGGCTTAAAGGGCGCTACTGTTATCCACTTAGCAGTAGCGCGGCAGGAACAGAACGCGTTGCCACACCGTTCCCGACGTGCTAGGTATAGTAGTAGCGCCCTTCTAAAAATAGCACTACTACTACAGATTTTAGCAGCAACGCGTTTTCTCTCCCCACGCCACTGTTAAAGCTATTTTCACCTACCCCCCCCGTGCGGCCTTCCCTCCCCTCAGCTTCCTCCCCCAATTCCCCACTCTCTCTTCTCCCCCTCGTCACCTCCGCCGGAGCCCCTCCCCTCGCCCTCGCCGGAGGCCCTCCCTCGCTCTCCCCCGGAGTCTTCCCCTCGACGTCGTCATGCGCCTTTGCCTCCTCCTCCTTGACCTCGACCTTGCCAAAGCCCTTGCCCTCGCTACCGCCGCCATCTCCCTCGACCCGCCTCGCCACCGTCTCCCCCGACCTCGCCTCGCCGCCGTCTCCCCCGAACCCGCCTCGCTGCGCCTCGGTGCCGCCGCCTCCCCCGACCCCATCTCTCTCCCCGCCCTCTGTAAGCACTCTCCCCTTCCCTCTTCTCTGCTTAGTATTAACCCTAGCTATTTAGTGCTAGTTAGTATGAACCCTAGGCTATTTTTAGTGCTAGTTAGTTAATTACAATTAGTATTAACCCTATTTAATTAGGTAGTACGAACCCTAGTTGAAAAATGGATACTTATATGGTAATTAGGGCAGTAGTTCCTAGGTACTAATTAGTTAGTAAGAACTACGTACTAATTAGCTACTAGTTTATTTTTATTTATAGTAAGTTTATTTTTAGTAAGAAATAATTGAATTAATAGAACTAGTTAGTAAGAACTTGTTGCTATTTTTTTAGTTAAAGCAATTTTTCCCGCATCGACGTGGACAATGCCTATACCGCATCCTCGTCGTCGAGTCGGCGAAGGACGACACCTGCTTGACCAGATGGGCCATGTCCGGGACTCGGCTCCGCCGGGGTGGTACTGGGAGGCGCTACCTACCGGGGGGTGCAGGTTGGTGAGAAGCCAGCCTATCATTGACCCGAACCTTCTTTGGTGGCGGTCGCGTGGGCTAGTGACGGTCCAGAGTCTCGAGGACCCCACGGAGGTGGTGCGTCACCGTGTTAGTGAGGAGGACGCGCACGTCCGTCGCTACTTGTTTGCGTTGGAGCACAGGTTCTCCAATACCTAGCAGGTTCTCCAGGGATCTCACTGGAGCTATGATCCCGTGATGGTTCCATTGTCTGTGGGTGTCCACCGCGCGCGCCGATACCCGTCGTGTGCTAGGGTTTTAGTGAAGGAAATATGCCCTAGAGGCAATAATAAAGTTATTATTTATTTCCTCATATCATGATAAATGTTTATTATTCATGCTATAATTGTATTAACCAGAAACATGATACATGTGTGAATACATAGACAAACTTAATGTCACTAGTATGCCTCTACTTGACTAGCTCATTAATCAAAGATGGTTATGGTTCCTAACCATAGATATGTGTTGTCATTTGATTAATGGGATCACATCATTAGGATAATGATGTGATTGACTTGACCCATTCCGTTAGCTTAGCACTTGATCGTTTAGTATGTTGCTATTGCTTTCTTCATGACTTATACAAAGTTCCTATAACTATGAGATTATGCAACTCCCGTTTACCGGAGGAACACTTTATGTGCTACCAAACGTCACAATGTAACTGGGTGATTATAAAGGAGCTCTATAGGTGTCTCCAAAGGTACATGTTGAGTTGGCATATTTTGAGATTAGGTTTTGTCACTCCGATTGTCGGAGAGGTATCTCTGGGCCCTCTCGGCAATGCACATCACTATAAGCCTTGCAAGCAATGTAGCTAATGAGTTAGTTACGGAATGATGCATTATGTAACGAGTAAAGAGACTTGCCGGTAACGAGATTGAACTAGGTATTGGATACCGACGATCGAATCTCGAGCAAGTAACATACCGATGACAAAGGGGACAACGTATGTTGTTATGCGGTTTGACCAATAAAGATCTTCGTAGAATATGTAGGAGCCAATATGAGCATCCAGGTTCCGCTATTGGTTATTGACCGGAAACTGTTCTAGGTCATGTCTACATAGTTCTCGAACCCGTAGGGTCCGCACGCTTAACGTTACAATGACAGTTATATTATGAGTTTATAGTTTTTGATGTACTGAAGGTTGTTCGGAGTCCCGGATGTGATCACGGACATGACGAGGAGTCTCGAAATGGTCGAGACATAAAGATTGATATATTGGAAGCCTATATTTGGATATCGGAATCGTTTCGGGTGAAATCAGGATTTTACCAGAGTACCGGGGGGGGGGGTTACCAGAAGCCCCCGGGGGTTAATGGGCCTACATGGGCCCTAAGGGAGAAGAGGAGGGCCGGCCAGGGCAGGCCGCACGCCCCCTTCCCCCTAGTCCAAATAGGACAAGGAAGGGGGGGGGCAGAACCCCCCTTTCCTCTTTCCCCCTTCCCCCTTCCTTCTCCAACAAGGCAAGAGGGGGGAGTCCTACTCCCGGTGGGAGTAGGACTCCTCCAGGCGCACCCCTAGGGGCCGGCTGCACCTCCCCCCTCCCTTCTTTATATACGGGGGCAGGGGGGCACCTCATGACACACAAGTTGATCTTCGTGATCTTTCCTTAGCCGTCTGCAGTGCCCCCCTCCACCATATTCCACCTCGGTCATATCATAGTGGTGCTTAGGCGAAGCCCTGCGTCGGTAGACATCATCACCGTCACCACGCCGTCGTGCTGACAGAACTCTTCCCCGACACCCTACTGGATCGGAGTCCGGGGATCGTCATCGAGCTGAACGTGTGCTGAACTCAGAGGTGCCATACGTTCGGTACTTGGATCGGTCGGATCGTGAAGACGTACGACTACATCAACCGCGTTGTTATAACGCTTCCTCTTTCGGTCTACGAGGGTACGTGGACTACACTCTCCCTTCTGGTTGCTATGCATCACCATGATCTTGCGTGTGCGTAGGAATTTTTTTGAAATTACTACGTTCCCCAACAGTGGCATATGAGCCTAGGTTTTATGCATTGATGTTATATGCACGAGTAGAACACAAGTGAGTTGTGGGCGATACAAGTCATACTGCTTACCAACATGTCATACTTTGGTTTGGCGGTATTGTTGGATGAAGTGGCCCGGACCGACATTACGCGTACGCTTACGCGAGACTGGTTCTACCGACGTGCTTTGCACATAGGTGGCTGGCGGGTGTCAGTTTCTCCAACTTTAGTTGAACCGAGTGTGGCTATGCCCGGTCCTTGCGAAGGTTAAACAACACTAACTTGACGAACTATCGTTGTGGTTTTGATGCGTAGGTAAGAACGGTTCTTGCTCAGCCCGTAGCAGCCACGTAAAATTTGCAACAACAAAGTAGAGGACGTCTAACTTGTTTTTGCAGGGCATGTTGTGATGTGATATGGTCAAGACGTGATGCTATATTTTATTGTATGAGATGATCATGTTTTGTAACCGAAGTTATCGGCAACTGGCAGGAGCCATATGGTTGTCGCTTTATTGTATGAAATGCAAACGCCCTGTAATTGCTTTACTTTATCACTAAGCGGTAGCGATAGTCGTAGAAGCAATAGATGGCGTAACGACAACGATGCTACGATGGAGATCAAGGTGTCGCGCCGGTGACGATGGTGATCATGACGGTGCTTCGGAGATGGAGATCACAAGCACAAGATGATGATGGCCATATCATATCACTTATATTGATTGCATGTGATGTTTATCCTTTATGCATCTTATCTTGCTTTGATTGACGGTAGCATTTTAAGATGATCTCTCACTAAATTATCAAGAAGTGTTCTCCCTGAGTATGCACCGTTGCGAAAGTTCTTCGTGCTGAGACACCACGTGATGATCGGGTGTGATAGGCTCTACGTTCAAATACAACGGGTGCAAAACAGTTGCACACGCGGAATACTCAGGTTAAACTTGACGAGCCTAGCATATACAGATATGGCCTCGGAACACGGAGACCGAAAGGTCGAACGTGAATCATATAGTAGATATGATCAACATAGTGATGTTCACCATTGAAACTACTCCATCTCACGTGATGATCGGACATGGTTTAGTTGATTTGGATCACGTGATCACTTAGATGACTAGAGAGATGTCTGTCTAAGTGGGAGTTCTTAAGTAATATGATTAATTGAACTTAAATTTATCATGAACTTAGTACCTGATAGTATTTTGCTTGTCTATGTTTGTTGTAGATAGATGGCTCGTGCTGTTGTTCCGTTGAATTTTAATGCGTTCCTTGAGAAAGCTAAGTTGAAAGATGATGGTAGCAATTACACGGACTGGGTCCGTAACCTGAGGATTATCCTCATTGCTGCACAGAAGAATTACGTCCTGGAAGCACCGCTGGGTGCCAGGCCTGCTGCAGATGCAACTGACGACGTTAAGAACGTCTGGCAGAGCAAAGCTGATGACTACTCGATAGTTCAGTGTGCCATGCTTTACGGCTTGGAACCGGGTCTTCAACGACGTTTTGAACGTCATGGAGCATATGAGATGTTCCAGGAGTTGAAGTTAATATTTCAAGCAAATGCCCGGATTGAGAGATATGAAGTCTCCAATAAGTTCTATAGCTGCAAGATGGAGGAGAATAGTTCTGTCAGTGAACATATACTCAAAATGTCTGGGTATAATAATCACTTGATTCAACTGGGAGTTAATCTTCCTGATGATAGTGTCATTGACAGAATTCTCCAATCACTGCCACCAAGCTACAAGAGCTTCGTGATGAACTATAATATGCAAGGGATGGACAAGACTATTCCCGAGCTCTTCGCAATGCTAAAGGCTGCGGAGGTAGAAATCAAGAAGGAGCATCAAGTGTTGATGGTCAATAAGACCACTAGTTTCAAGAAAAAGGGCAAAGGGAAGAAGAAGGGGAACTTCAAGAAGAACAACAAACAAGTTGCTGCTCAAGAGAAGAAACCCAAGTCTGGACCTAAGCCTGAGACTGAGTGCTTCTACTGCAAGCAGACTGGACACTGGAAGCGGAACTGCCCCAAGTATTTGGCGGATAAGAAGGATGGCAAAGTGAACAAAGGTATATGTGATATACATGTTATTGATGTGTACCTTACTAATGCTCGCAGTAGCACCTGGGTATTTGATACTGGTTCTGTTGCTAATATTTGCAACTCGAAACAGGGACTACGGATTAAGCGAAGATTGGCTAAGGACGAGGTGATGATGCGCGTGGGAAATGGTTCCAAAGTCGATGTGATCGCGGTCGGCACGCTACCTCTACATCTACCATCGGGATTAGTTTTAGACCTAAATAATTGTTATTTGGTGCCAGCGTTAAGCATGAACATTATATCTGGATCTTGTTTGATGCGAGACGGTTATTCATTTAAATCAGAGAATAATGGTTGTTCTATTTATATGAGTAATATCTTTTATGGTCATGCACCCTTGAAGAGTGGTCTATTTTTATTGAATCTCGATAGTAGTGATACACATATTCATAATGTTGAAGCCAAAAGATGCAGAGTTGATAATGATAGTGCAACTTATTTGTGGCACTGCCGTTTAGGTCATATCGGTGTAAAGCGCATGAAGAAACTCCATACTGATGGACTTCTGGAATCACTTGATTATGAATCACTTGGTACTTGCGAACCGTGCCTCAGGGGCAAGATGACTAAAACGCCGTTCTTCGGAACTATGGAGCGAGCAACTGATTCATTGGAAATCATACATACTGATGTATGTGGTCCAATGAATATTGAAGCTCGCGGCGGGTATCGTTATTTTCTCACCTTCACAGATGATTTGAGCAGATATGGGTATATCTACTTGATGAAACACAAGTCTGAAACAGTTGGAAAATTCAAAGAATTTCAGAGTGAAGTGGAAAATCATCTTAATAAGAAAATAAAATTTCTACGATCTGATCGTGGAGGAGAATATTTGAGTTACAAGTTTGGTTTACATTTGAAACAATGCGGAATAGTTTTGCAACTCATGCCACCCGGAACACCACAACGAAATGGTGTGTCCGAATGTCGTAATCGTACTTTACTTGATATGGTGCGATCTATGATGTCTCTTACTGATTTAGCGCTATCATTTTGGGGTTATGCTTTAGAGACGGCCGTATTCACATTAAATAGGGCACCATCAAAATCCGTTGAGACGACGCCTTATGAACTATGGTTTGGCAAGAAACCAAAGTTGTCATTTCTTAAAGTTTGGGGCTGCGATGCTTATATGAAGAAACTTCAACTAGATAAGCTCGAACCCAAATCGGAGAAATGTGTCTTCATAGGATACCCAAAAGAGACTATTGGGTACACCTTCTATCACAGATCTGAGGGCAAGATTTTCGTTGCTAAATTCGGATCCTTTCTAGAGAAAGAGTTTCTCTCGAAAGAAGTGAGTGGGAGGAAAGTAAAACTTGATGAGGTAACTGTACCTGCTCCCTTATTGTAAAGTAGTTCATCACAAGAACCGGTTCTTGTGACAACTACACCAATCAGTGAGGAAGCTAATGATATTGATCATGAAACTTCAGATCAAGTTACTACTAAACCTCGTAGGTCTACCAGAGTAAGATCCGCACCAGAGTGGTACGGTAATCCTATTCTGGAAGTCATGTTACTTGACCATGGCGAACCTACGAACTATGAGGAAGCGATGATGAGCCCAGATTCCGCAAAATGGCTTGAGGCCATGAAATCTGAGATGGGATCCATGTATGAGAACAAAGTATGGACTTTGGTTGACTTGCCCGATGATCGGCAAGCCATCGAAAATAAATGGATCTTCAAGAAGAAGACTGACGCTGATGGTAATGTAACTGTCTACAAAGCTCGACTTGTTGCGAAAGGTTTTCGACAAGTTCAAGGAGTTGACTACGATGAGACTTTCTCACCCGTAGCGATGCTTAAGTCTGTCCGAATCATGTTAGCAATTGCCGCATTTTATGATTATGAAATTTGGCAAATGGATGTCAAAACTGCATTCCTGAATGGATTTCTGGAAGAAGAGTTGTATATGATGCAACCAGAAGGTTTTGTCGATCCAAAAGGTGCTAACAAAGTGTGCAAGCTCCAGCGATCCATTTATGGACTGGTGCAAGCATCTCGGAGTTGGAATAAACGCTTTGATAGTGTGATCAAAGCATATGGTTTTATACAGACTTTTGGAGAAGCCTGTATTTACAAGAAAGTGAGTGGGAGCTCTGTAGCATTTCTGATATTATATGTAGATGACATATTGTTAATTGGAAATGATATAGAATTTCTGGATAGCATAAAGGGATACTTGAATAAAAGTTTTTCAATGAAAGACCTCGGTGAAGCTGCTTACATATTGGGCATCAAGATCTATAGAGATAGATCAAGACGCTTAATTGGACTTTCACAAAGCACATACCTTGATAAAGTTTTGAAAAAGTTCAAAATGGATCAGGCAAAGAAAGGGTTCTTGCCTGTATTACAAGGTGTGAAGTTGAGTCAGACTCAATGCCCGACCACAGCAGAAGATAGAGAGAAAATGAAAGATGTTCCCTATGCTTCAGCCATAGGCTCTATCATGTATGCAATGCTGTGTACCAGACCTGATGTATGCTTAGCAATAAGTTTAGCAGGGAGGTACCAAAGTAATCCAGGAGTGGATCACTGGACAGCGGTCAAGAATATCCTGAAATACCTGAAAAGGACTAAGGATATGTTTCTCGTTTATGGAGGTGACAAAGAGCTAGTCGTAAATGGTTACGTCGATGCAAGCTTTGACACTGATCCGGACGATTCTAAATCGCAAACCGGATACGTGTTTATATTGAACGGTGGAGCTGTCAGTTGGTGCAGTTCTAAACAAAGCATCGTGGCGGGATCTACATGCGAAGCGGAGTACATAGCTGCTTCGGAAGCATCAAATGAAGGAGTCTGGATGAAGGAGTTCATTTCCGATCTAGGTGTCATACCTAGTGCATCGGGACCAATGAAGATCTTCTGTGACAATACTGGTGCAATTGCCTTGGCAAAGGAATCCAGATTTCACAAGAGGACCAAGCATATCAAAAGACGCTTCAATTCCATCCGGGACCAAGTCCAGGTGGGAGACATAGAGATTTGCAAGATACATACGGATCTGAATGTTGCAGACCCGTTGACTAAGCCTCTTCCACGAGCAAAACATGATTAGCACCAAGACTCCATGGGTGTTAGAATCATTACTGTGTAATCTAGATTATTGACTCTAGTGCAAGTGGGAGACTGAAGGAAATATGCCCTAGAGGCAATAATAAAGTTATTATTTATTTCCTCATATCATGATGCATGTTTATTATTCATGCTATAATTGTATTAACCGGAAACATGATACATGTGTGAATACATAGACAAACTTAATGTCACTAGTATGCCTCTACTTGACTAGCTCATTAATCAAAGATGGTTATGTTTCCTAACCATAGACATGTGTTGTCATTTGATTAATGGGATCACATCATTAGGAGAATGATGTGATTGACTTGACCCATTCCGTTAGCTTAGCACTTGATCGTTTAGTATGTTGCTATTGCTTTCTTCATGACTTATACAAAGTTCCTGTAACTATGAGATTATGCAACTCCCGTTTACCGGAGGAACACTTTGTGTGCTACCAAACGTCACAACGTAACTGGGTGATTATAAAGGAGCTCTAGAAGTGTCTCCAAAGGTACATGTTGAGTTGGCGTATTTCGAGATTAGGTTTTGTCACTCCGATTGTTGGAGAGGTATCTCTGGGCCCTCTCGGTAATGCACATCACTATAAGCCTTGCAAGCAATGTAGCTAATGAGTTAGTCATGGAATGACGCATTAGGTAACGAGTAAAGAGACTTGCCGGTAACGAGATTGAACTAGGTACTGGATACCGACGATCGAATCTCGAGCAAGTAACATACCGATGACAAAGGGAACAACGTATGTTGTTATGCGGTTTGACCGATAAAGATCTTCGTAGAATATGTAGGAGCCAATATGAGCATCCAGGTTCCGCTATTGGTTATTGACCGGAAAGTGTTCTAGGTCATGTCTACATAGTTCTCGAACCCGTAGGGTCCGCACGCTTAACGTTACGATGATAGTTATATTATGAGTTTATAGTTTTTGATGTACCGAAGATTGTTCAGAGTCCCGGATGTGATCACATACATGACGAGGAGTCTCGAAATGGTTGAGACATAAAGATTGATATATTGGAAGCCTATATTTGGATATCGGAATCGTTCCGGGTGAAATCGGGGTTTTACCGGAGTACCGGGGGGTTACCGGAATCCCCCGGGAGTTAATGGTCCTACATGGGCCCTAAGGGAGAAGAAGAGGGCCGGTCGGGGCAGGCCGCGCACCCCCTCCCCCCTAGTCTGAATAGGACAAGGAAGGGGGGCGGCGCCCCCCTTTCCTCTTTCCCCCTTCCCCCTTCCTTCTCCAACAAGGCAAGAGGGGGGAGTCCTACTCCCGGTGGGAGTAGGACTCCTCCAGGCGCACCCCTAGGGGCCGGCCGCACCTCCCCCTCCGTCCTTTATATACGGGGGCAGGGGGCACCTCATGACACACAAGTTGATCTTCATGATCGTTCCTTAGCCGTGTGCGGTGCCCCGTCCACCATATTCCACCTCGGTCATATCGTAGCGGTGCTTAGGCGAAGCCCTTCCTCGGTAGAACATCATCACCGTCACCACGCCGTCGTGCTAACATAACTCTTCCCCGACACCCTACTGGATCGGAGTCCGGGGATCGTCATCGAGCTGAACGTGTGCTAAACTCGGAGGTGCCGTACGTTCGGTACTTGGAACGATCGGATCGTGAAGACGTACGACTACATCAACCGCGTTGTTATAACGCTTCCGCTTTCGGTCTACGAGGGTACGTGGACTACACCCTCCCTTCTCGTTGCTATGCATCACCATGATCTTGCGTGTGCGTAGGAAATTTATGAAATTACTACGTTCCCCAACATTTAGTTGTATTAGTGATGTTATATGTATGATACTATCCGGGATGTATTAGTGATAATATTCGATGATGTACGGACGCATGAGATGATTTACTTTTGCATATTGAATGCATGCTAATTTGAGTCCTATAAGATATTTTGAAATGTATATCTTGTGTTGCTCAAATAGGATATGTGCTTGCCCAAGTGGCCGGTCATGTTTGCAGGTTACACCTCCGAGTGGCCTATGTTTTGCCGGAGTGTTGATTCATTTCCGTTCCGGCAAATTTCAGGCGCTCGATATGTCCTATTTTAGCAAAGGTCATGCCGGATTTTTCCGTGAATTTTGGCATGACTTGTGCCAGAATATGTAGGAAATATTGAGTGCCCCGGATTTGTGTGTTGAGTATCCTGGTAGTTGTCTTCGATCGATTTTCAATTAATGTTTTAACTATGAACATAGGAAATGTCTGATGACGAAAAGGATTTCGATATTTGCAAATACTGCAAAGACGAGCGCGGCCTGTGCGACGGAATCTTCCTAGATGATGATAGGCGCTTCAGCATCAAGGTGGACGAGAACTTCGAAGTGGATACAATAAGTCACAATGACAAGTCTTTTTTCGTAATTAAGCATGACATCTGCTTCATTTGCTTCAACTTATAATTTTTTTACTATTCTACTAGCGTATCCCCTGCCATGCAAGAGTTTTTGTATTGGATAAGATAGGTTTCAGTTCTATGACAACTACTATGGAGGTAAAGAGAGTTTATTTGAAGACCGAGCATGGTTATATTTTCCATGCAAAATTATACAACGAAGACGACTACACCTATTTTGGATGCAAAACATGGCGAGCACTATGCAAGACTTATGCATTTGAGCCTGATATGGTTATCACCTTTGACATTCATCCGGAAGATGGTATTGAAGGTAATACCGACATCTGGGTCGATGTGCAGACGCCTCCAGTTCTACTAAAATGTGAGTTTCTCAACCATATTTATGTCTTTGATATTGTTTATTCAAAAATAGTTGACAACTAATTTCTATTGATAGCTTATTTCCAATCAAGCAAACATGTCCAGCACTTGGTAGACAGGACCTACTACTGTCCCGGGGCTGAACTAAACTGCGAGGAGATAAGTCATTATGTTTCATGGCTTGAGGATCTTCATACTGTCAAGACAAATTATTTTGTTGGACTTGCAAATCTTAGTACTCAAAACATGCGACCAATAGTGTTTGTATTGAACTACGGTCACATCTATTTAGGAAAGATGGTAAGATTTTTACTATTTGTACTCAGTGCATCTTTCGCATACATTATTTTTTAAGCTAAACTTCATTGCTAAGTATGTTACTATACGATGTTCTTCAACAGCGACTCCCGCGAATGTTGTGCCTCATTGGATCAAGACTAAAGGTCAGATGAGAATTGTTAGCTTACGGCCAAGATATCATATAATGCACTTTAGTGCATTCATGATTTCTAATAGCGAGGAATGCTTAATAGTGAAAGATTGGAGCAAAATTGTGAACGATCGCAGAGAAGTACTAGGGGACAGCAATCAGAAGTGCAACCCACGATTAGGAGACAGGTTCATCTGCATGCTCCACCTTGATGAAGAACGAGTGCTACACATGTTTTATGTTATTTTACCTGAGAGAGAGCAGCAGGAGTGATTAGCTAGTGTTGGTGGCAATGACTCTGATGATTTTTATTAGCTAGTGTTGCTGGTGATTAGATAGCTACCGCAACTAGTGTTGGTGGTGATTAGCTAGCTAGAATGAGTTTGAAGATGATGATGTGCTACACTATGACTATGATGATTAAATAACTACTGTTGATGTTATGACTATGATGATGATTAAATAGCTAGTGTTGGCGGATTAGATTCAAGTGGAGGCAACATGTGGTGCACATCGAAAGTACTACTAGTCCAAACTAGATCAAGTTTGGTTTAGTAGTATACTTTTGACATGCACCACATATTGCCTCCACTTGAACCTAATCCACCTTCATTTGACACACTATTATGGACATAATGATGTAAACCTCATAACTGGTATTGTACCAATATTTGTACGATGGCGCTTAAATACACTAAAAATAAAAAAATAAAAAAAGAATACTAGTAGTGATGGAGAGTAAACACACTGCCACTAGCTACATTAGCAGTAGCGTGGGAATGAGCAAACGCTGCAGCTATTTGTCCTAGCAGTAGCGCGTGCGGGCACGCATTACTGCTAAGCAATAGTTGTAGTGCCTTATTAGTAGCGCGCCCTCCCGCGCTACTAGTGAGCACAAAACCCGCGCTACTACTAGGGTTTTCCCTAGTAGTGCTCCTAGATGCTTGAATTCTCCAAGGAGTGGCTTTTATTGTTTTCTTCTTGCACTCTTGGGGGCTTCATCATCATAATACGTTGTCTTGCTTCCATCCTAAGCCTTCTCATCTCAAGCAATCTTTTCCAAATGTACACAAGTTTGATCCTTTGTGCATGGGTTGATGCAACCTGGCGGTACAACCGGTGGTCAGAGCGGTTCTACCGCTCTTCCACTATGTTGTGTAGTCTTGCACGAGGGTTCTACTGCTCTTGTTTGTACCTATACCACTGGCCAGTAGTACCTGTATTTGGAAGCAGTACTACCGCTGCTATTGGAGCGGGAGTACCGGCCTCAAACACCGACTAGCTACATGAGCGGTACTACCGCTCTTTGGAGCGGTACCACCGGCTGACATCTGGGTGCATATATAAAGGGCGCGGGCTGAAGGGGTATTCTATTTCCCCTTCGCGCCCATCCCTCGTCTGAACCCTAGCCACCGGTTGCTCCGCCCATTGCCCCGGAGCGCCCTCAGGCATTCTGGATCGGTCGGCCCTTCATCCGATCCGCTCCATGGAGGTCGCTGATGTCTACTACACAACCTTCTTCTTGTAGACGTTGTTGGGCCTGCAAGTGCACAGGTTTGTAGGACAGTAGCAAATTTCCCTCAAGTGGATGACCTAAGGTTTATCAATCCATAGGAGGCGTAGGATGAAGATGGTCTCTCTCAAACAACCCTGCAACCAAATAACAAATAATCTCTTGTGTCCCCAACACACCCAATACAATGGTAGATTGTATAGGTGCACTAGTTTGGCGAAGAGATGCTGATACAAGTGCAATATGGATGGTAGATAATGGTATTTGTAATCTGAAATTATAAAAACAGTAAGGTAACTAAAGATAAAAGTGTGCACAAATGGTATTCTTTCGGATGATAGGAAACAAGGCCTAGGGTTCATACTTTCACTAGTGAAAGTTCTCTCAACAATAATAACATAGATAGATCATATAACAATCCCTCAACATGCAACAAAGAGTCACTCCAAAGCAACTAATAGCGGAGAACAAACAAAGAGATTATGGTAGGGTACGAAACCACCTCAAAGTTATTCTTTCGGATCAATCTATTCAAGAGTTTGTACTAGAATAACACCTTAAGACACAAATCAACCAAAACCCTAATGTCACCTAGATACTCCATTGTCACCTCAAGTATCCGTGGGCATGATTATACAATATGCATCACACAATCTCAGATTCATCTATTCAACCAACACAAAGTACTTCAAAGAGTGCCCCAAAGTTTCTACTGGAGAGTCAAGAACGTGTGCCAATCCCTATGCACAGGTTTATGGGCGGAACCCGCAAGTTGGTCACCAAAACATACATCAAGTGGCACATGATATCCCATTGTCACCACAGATAAGCACGGCAAGACATACATCAAGTGTTCTCATAAAAGACTCAATCCAATAAGATAACTTCAAAGGGGAAAACTCAATTCATCACAAGAGAGTAGAGGGGGAGAAACATCATAAGATCCAACTACAATAGCAAAGCTCGGGATACATCAAAATCGTGCCATAGAGGGAACACGAGAGAGAACACGAGAGAGAGAGAGATCAAATACGTAGCTACCGGTACATACCCTCAACCCCGAGAGTGAATTACTCCCTCCTCGTCATGGAGAGCGCCGGGATGATGAAGATGGCCACCGATGAAGGATCCCCCCTCCGGCAGGGTGCCAGGAAGGGCTCCCGAGAGGTTTTTGGTGGCTATAGAGCCTTGCGGGGCGGAACTCGCGATCTATCTTGATATTCGATGTTTTTAGGGTACGTAGGCTTATAGAGGCGAAAGAAGTCGGTCGGGAGGTGCTCGAGGGGCCCACGAGACAGGGGGCGCACCCAGTAGGGGGGGGGCGTGCCCTCCTATCCCATAGCCTCCTCGATGCTCTTCTGATGTGAACTCCAAGTCTCCTGGATGATACTCTTCCCAAAAATAACGCTGCCGAAGGTTTCATTCCGTTTGGACTCCATTTGATATTCCTTTTCTTCGAAATACTGAAACAGGCAATAAAACAACAATACGGGTTAGTCCCAAGAATAATATAAAAGTGTATAATAAAGCTCGTAATCATTCAAAACATATAATAAAATAGCATGAATGCTTCATAAATTATAGATATGTTGGAGACGTATCAACATCCCCAAGCTTAATTCCTGCTCGTCCTCGAGTAGGTAAATGATAAAAGAAAGAATTTATGAAGTGTGAATGCTAGAGGTGCACAAGTTTGATCAATGATAATTTCAATCACCTTTTCTAGCATGATTATATGTCATAACAGTAGTTCATCTCATAAAACTATTCATAATCAAGTAACAAGCTATTCACATGTTAAAGCATAGACCATAAACTTTCCTGAAAACTAGCAAACTTCATTCTTAGTCATCAAACAATTGCAATTCATCTTACTTTCAGGAAGAGTCTATGTTAGAGCTTTGATTTAGCAAACTTCATATACTCAACTATCATATAGTCTTCTACAATTGCTAACACTCACGCAATACTTGTGGTTATGAAGTTTTAATCAGACACAGAGAAAGATTGGGGCTTATAATGTTGCCTCCAAACGTATTCACCTTTGGGTGATGTCAACAATAATAGTTCATGCTAACGTACATCCAATTGGATATATATATCAGGATCATCCCACCACAAAGTGCTTGCCAAAGGATAAAATGAAAAAGGGAAAGGTGAAGATCACGTTGACTCTTGCATAAAGTAAAAGACATAAAGTAAAATATAGGCCCTTCGCAGAGGGAAGCAGAGGTTGTCATGCGCTTTTAGGGTTGGATACACAAAATCTTAATGCGAAAGAACGTCACTTTATATTGCCCCTTGTATATGGACCTTTATTATGCAATCCGTCGCTTTTATTGCTTCCATAACAAGTTCGTACAAAGCTTATTTTCTCCACACTAATAAGTCATGCATATTTAGAGAGCAATTTTTATTGCTTGCACCGATGACAACTTACTTGAAGGATCTTACTTAATCCATAGGTAGGTATGGTGGACTCTCATGGCAAAAACTGGGTTTAAGGATGTTTGGAAGCACAAGTAGTATCTCTACTTGGTGCTAGGAATTTTGGCTAGCATGAGGGGGAAATGCAAGCTCAACATGTTTGAATGATCCATGACAATATACTTTAACTGAGATGCGAGAAAACATAACCCATTACGTTGTCTTCCTTGTCCAACATCAACTCTTTAGCATGTCATACATAATGAGTTCTCACAATTACAAAAGATGTCTATGATAATATATTTATATGTGAAATCTCTCTTCCTTCAATATTCTTTCATGAATTGTTCAAATGACCAATACAATGCTTGCTAACCGTCAATAAATTTACAACCTCTACTTCTTAGATGTGAAGTCATTACTCCCCATGGGATAAGCAAAAGAGACATATATAATTTCAGATTTATGACAATGAACTCATTCAACCATTTACTCATAGGATATAAGTGAAGCACACGAGTAAATGACAAACTACTCCAAAAAGATATAAGTGAAGAACAATGAGTAGCTAAATAATTATGCAACTATGTGAAGACTCTCTCCCATTTAAGAATTTCAGATCTTGGTATTGTATTCAAATAGCAAGCAAAACAAAATAAAATGACATTGCAAGAATAGCACAACTCATGTGAAGAAGCAAAAACTTAGGCTCAACTAACCGATGATTATCGAAGAAGAAAGGTGGGATGCCTACCAGGGTATCCCCAAGCTTAGATGCTTGAGACTTCTTGAAATATTATCTTGGGGTGCCTTGGGCATCCCCAATCTTGAGCTTTTATGTCTCCTTAATTCCTCTCATATCATGGTTTCTCTTTTTATCAAAAGCTTCATCCACACCAAACTCAACAAGAACTCGTGAGATAGGTTAGTATAAACCAATGCAAAACCATATCATCTTCTATTGTAACAAATCACTAACATTATTATTCAACATTTAATACTAAATGTCTCTGCATATTAACACTCATATCCTCAAATAGAATCATTAAACAAGCAAACATATGCAAACAATGCAACCATAACAACAATCTGCAAAAACAGTACAGTCTGTAAAGAATGCAAGAGTATCAATACTTCCCTAACTCCAAAAATTATGAGAGAAAATTACCACTGTAATAAATTTATAATATCTTAATATGCAAAAAGTTTCAACGTTATACCACTCTCTGACTTTTCTAGGGAATTTTTGCAACAGCGGTAAACTTTCTGTTTTCAAACAGCAACATGTATACTAGCTAAATAAGCATGGCAAAGGCTATCCTTGAAATTTTTATTGAAAATAAAGATGCAAAACAATATTATAAATAACAGCAAGCAAATACTAACAAAATAAAATGACACTCCAAGCAAAACACATATCATGTGGCGAATAAAAATATAGCTCCAAGTAAAGTTATCGATGAATGAAGATGAAAGAGGGGATGCCTTCCAGGGCATACCCAAGCATAGGCTCTTGGTTGTCCTTGGATATTACCTTGGGGTGACTTGGGCATCCCGAAGCTTAGGCTCTTGCCACTCCTTATTCCATAGTCCATCGAATCTTTTACCCAAAACTTGAAAACTTCAACCACACAAAACTCAACACAAAACTCGTAAGCTCCGTTAGTATAAGAAAATAAAAACACCACTTAGGTACTGTAATGAGCTCATTCTAAATTCATATTGGTGTAAAACCTACTGTATTCCAACTTTTCTATGGTTCATACCCTTACATACTAGCCATAGATTCATCAAAATAAGCAAACAACATAATGAAAACAGAATCTGTCAAAAACAGAACAGTCTGTAGTAATCTGTCTCAAACGTATACTTCTGGAACCCCAAAAATTATGAAATAAATTGGTGGACCTGAGGAATTTGTCTATTAATCATCTTCAAAAACAATCAACCTAAAATCACCCTCCAGTAGAAAATGGAAGCTATTCTCGTGAGCTCTAAAGTTTCTGTTTTCTACAGCATGATCACATAAACTTCACCCAAGTCTTCCCAAAGGTCCTACTTGGCACTTTATTGAAATAAAAGCTATAAAACATGATTACTACAGTAACATAATCATGTGGACACACAAAAACAGTAAGGATAAATATTGGGTTGTCTCCCAACAAGCGCTTTTCTTTAATGCCTTTTTAGCTAGGCATGATGATGGCAATGATGCTCACATAAAAGATAAGAATTGAAACATAACGGGAGCATCATGAAGCATATGACTAGCACATTTAAGCCTAACCCACTTCCTATGCATAGGGATTTTGTGAGCAAATAACTTATGGGAACGATAATCAATTAGCATAGGAAGGTAGAACAAGCATAGCTTTAAAATTTTAAGCACATAGAGAGGAAACTTGATATTATTGCAATCCCTACAAGCATATGTTCCTCCCTCATAATAATTTTCAGTAGCATCATGAATGAGTTCAACAATATAACCAGCACCTAAAGCATTCTTTTCATGATCTACAAGCATAGAAAATTTACTACTCTCCACATAAGCAAATTTCTTCTCATGAATAATAGTGGGAGCAAACTCAACAAAATAACTATCATGTGAGGCATAATCCAATTGAAAACTAAAATCATGATGACAAGTTTCATGGTTATAATTATTCTTAATAGCATACAAGTCATCACAATAATCATCATAGATAGCAACTTTATTCTCATAATCAATTGGAACCTCTTCCGAAATAGTGGAATCATCACTAAATAAAGTTGACACTCTTCCAAATCCACTTTCATGTTCATCACAATAAGATTCAATATCCTCCAAAATAGTGGGATCAATACTACCTAAAGTTGACACTCTTCCAAACCCACTTTCATCAATATAATCATCATAAATAGGAGGCATGGTTTCATCATAATAAATATTCTCATCAAAACTTGGGGGACAAAAAATATCATATTCATCAAACATAGCATCCCCAAGCTTGTGGCTTTGCATATCATTAGCATCATGGATATTCAAGGAATTCACACTAACAACATTGTAATCATGCTCATCATTCAAAGATTTAGAGGAAAACATTTTATAGATTTCTTCTTCTAGCACTTTGAGCACAATTTTCCTTTCCGTCATACTCACGAAAGATATTAAAAAGATGAAGCGTAATAGACAAACTCAAATCCATTTTTTTGTAGTTTTCTTTGATAGACTAAACTAATGATAAAACAAGAAACAAAAAGATTCGATCGCAAGATCTAAAGATATACCTTCAAGCACTCACCTCCCCGGCAATGGCGCCAGAAAAGAGCTTACTTGACGGGGTGTGAGTGCCGTTTACCTAGCCTCCCCGGCAACGGCGCCAGAAAAAAGCTTGATGTCTACTACACAACCTTCTTCTTGTAGACGTTGTTGGGCCTGCAAGTGCACAGGTTTGTAGGACAGTAGCAAATTTCCCTCAAGTGGATGACCTAAGGTTTATCAATCCGTAGGAGGCGTAGGATGAAGATGGTCTCTCTTAAACAACCCTTGTCGGCGTTCTGGGAATGGGGGTCCCCAGACTTGCCTGCCTGCGGCCTACGGCGTGCCTCAAGGGGCGGCCCAACACGGCCCATCTTCATCAGCACGAGCTCAAGACCCTCGTGAGGGGCCAAGCCTCGTGGGGCGTACGACAGGAGGCCTCCTCAGGCACGAACTCGTCAGGCTGGCTCGCGAGGAGGCGGGGAGATCAAGGCGGGGTACCTCACGAGGTGCCCATGACGCAAGCCATGACGACCGAAGCCAGGCGGGCACCAGGCGGGTGCCAGCCTACGCAGAGTCCTTGTTTCCTCTTTGGTGTAAAGGGAGCAAGCGGAGTCGAGAGCATCAAGCAAAGGCGTCCATTTCGGTGCAACAAGACCAAGACCAGCAGAACGACAGGATGGAGGTCATCGTGGAGCCCAAGCCGGCGTCACCACCAGAGCTTTTGGCAGGCGAGGACCAACTTTAGTCAGGATAAGTGTATTAGATGTTCCCCTTTAAAATGGACAATTGTTGGCGCCCTTCCCGCTCAATATTTGGGAAGAGGCCCTGGGCCTTTGCCTATAAATAGGACTAGCCACCACAAGGTAGAGGCAATCGGATCCTCATCTAGAAACCGATCGAGAGAGCGACTGAACTCCCCAAGTAGTTCATCCCACCAGCCAAGAACAGACCCTCGCGAGGCTGTTCTCCCTTGTATTGTTCATCATCAGCCCAAGAGGCAATCCACCACACCACATACTGGAGTAGGGTATTACACCACAATGGTGGCCTGAACCAGTATAAACTCTGTGTCTCTTGTGTTGTTCCTTTGATTGCTTAGATCATAGCGAGGCGGTGAGGTGCAGGTAGGTAGAGGGCAAAATCTCCGTGCGCACCCCAGTGTTCGAACCTAGAGGGTCTGCCGGAACCCGAAATCCGACATTTGGCACGCCAGGTAGGGGTGCACAGGATTTCGTCTTCCGCCGTTCTGTTCTCCATCGACCATCGCGTCCATGTCAGACGCTCGTCGGGCCCGCGCCGAGCGCCGAGCTGCTCTCGCTTCCCGCGTCACCCAGACGGCCCCCGTCGCGGCCACCCTTGCCGTTCCCCGTCGCCTGCTGTCAATGCCGCCATCGGCCCGACGGGGAACAAGCAGCAAGCATCGTCCCAGCATCCATCCATGAGGCGAGACGGCCGCACTGTCACTCCCTCGCTCGCCCCGGCTGGTTCTTCGTCCCGCGCGCCCCGCGCGGCCATGGAGGCTCGGGCCGCGCTCATCGCAGCAAACAAGCTCCTGCGCTACCGCCCCGTCGACAATGTCTATGAAGAGTGGCTCGACCGCGTCGCCGAGCTCATCCGCACTGCAGGGGGCTCCCCCGTGCCATCCTTCTCGCTACACCGCACCCCGCCCTGCATGGGCAATGAAGCTCCGGGGGCGCCTCAGCCGCCTCCCCCTCAAGAGGGCGCCCTGGCCCCAAGGCGCGTGGCCCCTGGGCGGAACCCGCTCCGTCCGGCGCCAGCGCAGCAAGAGCGGAGCTGCCAAGAGGTTCCACGCCCTCAAGAAGCTGCCCGAGTGCTCCCTACTCCAGTCCGTCGCGACCACGCTCCCGTTCCAGCATGCCAAGACCCCGCGCTGCTCCCAGCTGCAGCGCACGGGGCCCCGCAAGACCAAGCTCCTCGTCACCAAAGGCCCCCCGTGGCCACGGCAGGCTGCCGTGCCTTCACCACCGAGCTGCGCAGCGTCGCGTGGCCCTGCAAGTTCAAGCCGGACCTGCCTCCTCGCTACGACGGCACGGCCGACCCTGCGGAGTTCCTCCAGCTCTACGAGCTGGGCGTCGAAGCTGTCAACGGGGATGAGAAGGTCATGGCAAACTGGTTTCCCATGGCGCTCAAGGACGGGGCCCGCACCTGGCTCCTCAACCTGGCTCCAGGCACGATCTCCTCCTGGGACGAGATGCGCACCCGTTTCATCGCCAACTTCCAAGGTACCCGCGACCGGCCACCTGCCGTAAGCGACATGCGCCACATCAAGCAACAACCAGGGGAGACCCTGCAGAAGTACATCCAGCGCTTCAATAGCGCACGCCTCAAGATTCCTAGGGTGACCGAGGAGGCCATCATCTCAGCCTTCTCCGACGGCGTGCGTGACGTCAAGATGAAGGAGGAGCTGGCGATGCATGAAGACCTGTGCACTTCCTTGGAGCTGTTCAACTTGGCGACCAGGTGCGCCAGGGCTGAGGAAGGGCGCCTTTCCCTCCTCGAGCTGCCAGCCACAGACCCGGAAGAGAAGAAATCCAAGGCCAAGGACGTGAAGCGCAAGGGGGTTGCCGTGCTCGCAGCAGAACCAGACACCAAGCGGGGCAGAGATCAGCTCGAGTCCTTCAAGGGCAACCGGTACTGTGTGTACCACGACCTCCACACCCACAACACCAACGAATGCCAAGAGCTCTGAGCCGTGTGATAAGGAAGGGCCGGCCGACGCCCCGACCGCAACGATCGTGGCTATGGCCGAGTTGGAGGAAGGAACGCAGGGCGCTGGGAAGACCGCGGCCCTCGCCAAGGGTGGCACGACCGACCTCGCGAGGATCGCTGGCAGGATCAACCTCGCGAGGGAGACTGGAGGGATCAGCCTCACGAGGATCGTCCGCAAGGAAACACAGGCCTCCCTCCACTACCCCCGCAGCCAAGGAGAAACGAGGACCATCATCAGGATGAGGGGGCTGGGGGCTTCCAAGAGCCGTGCGCGATCGCCTGCATCCTGGGCGGAGCTCAAGCCCCAGCCTCTCAACGCATCTTCAAGCAGTTCGCCCGCGAAGTGAATGCAGTCCTCCCCAAGCTTGAAGCCACGCGCCCCCTCAGGTGGTCGGCGTGCTCCATCACGTTCAGCTCAGCGGATCAACTCAAGTGCGCAGCCACAGCCGGAGCCCTCCCAATGCTTTGTTCCCCGGTCATCAGCAACGTGCAGGTCACCAGGACCCTCATCGATGGCGGAGCAGGGCTCAACGTCCTATCCATAGAGACATTCAACAATCTCCAAGTGCCTTACAATCAGCTTCATCCCACCAAGCCTTTCTCCAGAGTCACTGATGGCTCCACAGTTCCGATCGGGCAGGTCCGCCTCCCCGTCACCTTCGGGGCGTGCAACAACTACCGCACCAAGCTCATCGACTTCGACGTCGCCCACATTCGTCTGCCATACAACGCCATCCTCGGCTACCCAGCTCTCGCCAAGTTCATGGCCGTGACTCATCACGGATACAACATCCTCAAGATGCCAGGAAGTGGCGGAGTCATCACGGTGCCTTGTGAAGAAAGAGACGCAGTGTGCTCCCTGGAATGAGCCTTTCAGGCTGCATCACTTGAAGACCCAGATCGCGGGAGCGGGAGGCTCCCTGAGACCGTTCCTAAGAAGAAGAAGACATCGCCAGGCCCGACCCCTCAGGAGGCAGGCCCTTCAGGGTCTGCGCCTGCTTAGGGGGCACCTCCTTCTGTCGCATAGGAAGGCACGCCTGGCGCCCTCCTCAAGCAGGGCTCGGGGGCTCCCTCCTGGAGGGCCACCGACCTTGCTAAGGTTACGGGGGAGGCGCTTGGGCACCACTTGGAGGTGTGTTTCAAAACACGTTTCCCCCAGGAAGGAGCAAGGCAAGGAGGTCCAAACTCTCAGGAGTTCATCAGTCAAGTCACGCAGGAGTTGCAGGAGTCAAGAGTCATGAGTGGCAGCCGCCGCTTACCCACCGCAACTCCCCATCCAGGCGAGGATGGTGGGCTGCGCGTTTGCATCGATATCCCAGGGCTCAACCGAGTCGCCTCTCAGGAGCGCTTCTGGCCCTCACGCGTGGGGCGCTGCGAAGGCCCGCCCCACAGCTACGTTCGCATGCCCTACAACTTGCCGAATGCGGCTGCAGTGCGCCAGCGCCTCATGAGGAGCATCCTGGAGGCTCAGGAGGCCAGGCGTTCAGCAGTCCTGGCAGAGATGGAGACGGTTCGCGAGGAGCCACCAGCGCCTCCGGAGCCTCCCGAGGCTCCTGGGCCTGGGGGCTCGTGAAGATTGGCTCCTGCAGCCCGCTACGTCTGCTACTTCAACACCCCTTCGTCGTCAACACTATCAGGTGACATCTTTCAAGTTTTGTTTCCGGCTGGGAGCGCCCTCAAGGCTGCATCATTCCCAGGCCGCGTGGGTCCGTCCTTGCGGCATGTATCCCTTTTGTTCATGTTTCTAGCTTACCTTGTTGGGGGCGCCCCGTGGGCTGCATCATCCCCAAGTTGCTCGGGTCAGGCCCAGCGGCGTGTACCCCTCTCGCGTTTATTTTCGGGCCATACATTCGATCCATCATGCTTGTTATTTGATACCTGTCCGCGGCACCTCTTCTTCCTTCATGTCGGCCGCTTCCACGTTAAAGGGGGGGTACCTGAGCATCGCGACTCAGGGCTCCTACCGGCTCTCCAGCCCTCACCCTCTAGCTTTGTCCACGGCATCGCGCCCTGGCAAACCAGCGACGGCTGAGACTCGCTCGAGGGCCGGGACCCGGGGACGTAGAGCGTCGACATCAACCAAACTTGCGCGTTAAAGGGCGGGGGGTACCTGAGCATCGCGACTCAGGGCTCCTACCGGCTCTCCAGCCCTCACCCTCTGGCTTTGTCCACGGCATCCCGCCCTGGCAAACCAGCGACGGCTGAGACTCGCTCGAGGGCCGGGACCCAAGGATGTAGAGCGTCGACATCTAACCAAGCTTGCGCGTTAAAGGGGGGGGTACCTGAGCATCGCGACTCAGGGCTCCGACCGGCTCTCCAGCCCTCACCCTCTGGCTTTGTCCACGGCATCGCGCCCTGGCAAACCAGCGACGACTGAGACTCGCTCGAGGGCTGGGACCCGAGGACGTAGAGCATCGGCATCTGGCCAAATTTGCAGGAACACATCACAAGTTAAGGCCCAGTGCCAGGCGCAACCCGCCTTGAGGTAAGGCCCCGTGAGTCCCGCGCTAGCTCACGGGTGCCCAGATACACCTCCGCATGCCCTACCGTGCCGGCCACGTGTCAGGGCGGGGCTGTATACGCCCCGGGGGCTCCTCCCGGAGGGGAGCCCCCTCCCACGCACCCGTGGAAGCACCATGCTCCGCGCTCGCTGATGACACTGCCGAGGAGCGGCTATGCCCGTACACATACGGAAGCGCTATGCTCCGCGTTGGTGATAAACAACTGAGGGTGGCCCCCGACCGCATCAACCTCAGGGAGCCCCGAGCTCAGTGTCTGGCCTCATCGCAACGCCTCCCCTCTGGAGTGCCGCGCGAGGGGGCTGGGCACGGGGGCTGCGCCTGGGTCACGCCCAGACGCACGCCACCCAGCCAGGCCCCTCGGGCCTGGTTCGTCGCGCATCTCTCCCCGAGCGGAGCCAAGGTACGAAGGCCATTTGAGCGTCAAGGGGGACTCCTGAGCATCGCGACTCAGGAGCCTAACTGGTCACGTAGTCCCTCACTCCTTAGTTCCGAAAGGCTAACGGCGGTTGAGGTATGCGCGGGGCCGGGCTCTACAGACGTAGAATGGTAGATTCACCCACACATCTCACCTCCCTACTTGCTGTTCGTGCGCCAAGGGGGACTCCTGAGCATCGCGACTCAGGAGCCTAACTTGTCACGTAGCCCCTCACTCCTTGGCCCCGTCCTAGTTTCCGGTCGGGGCTAACGGCGGCTGCGGTATGCGCGGGGCCGGGCTCTGCCGGCATAGAACATAAGCAAGTAGGAAGAGCACAAATTTCAAGGAATTCAAAAGCAAATATTATAGTCCATAACTGTTATCACGACACCAAACGCAAGTTTAAATGCCTCCCCGAGGCATGGTGCATGTTGCAGGAACTGAAAGCAGAACATGATCCACAGCGGAGTCATTCGTTGGCGGCGGAGCTGCGCGGAGCGGGTTCGCCTTGTGGGGCCGCAGGACCGGTAGCGCCTCGCTTCGGCTTGGTGCTGATGGCCCGGAACTTCAACAGCAGAGCCTCCGCACGACCCTTCACGGCCTCAGCAGCGGCAGCGGCAAGCTTGCCGCTCGCTGGCTCCAGCAGGCTGTCAAGGTCAACGTTGGGATCGCGAAGGTAGACATGGGTAAGGACCCGCGTTAGCACTGCAGAAGACAGGACGCGCGCCTCGGCCTCAGCCATAGGGCCAAGGCCAAGGGTGACATCTTCAAGAGCACGGACCATGAAGGGGAGCAGCTTGGCGGGGCCGTCCTCAGCGCCGGCCAGTGGGCTTTCCAGGCCGCTGTCGTAGAGCGACTTCAGCAAGCCGCGAACCTTCACCTCCGTCTCCGTGAAGGCCTCGCGGTCCTCGGCAAGGACCCGCGCCTTGCCTTCCAGCTCGATCTTCCACGCCTCCAACTCCTGCTCCAGTGCGCCTAGGCGGTCACCGTACTTGTTGAGCTTCGCGTCTCGGTCCTTGATGGACGCCTCGCGAGCCTTCAGGTCTTCTTCCCTCTCTTGGCGGATGCGGACCTCCTCGAAAAGCTGGTCCCGCAGGCCCTGCAGCTCGCTCTCCATCGCCTTGCAGCGGCCTTGGGCATCGGCCGCCTCCCCCAAGGCAGCGTCGCGAGTGGCCTTCACCCCGAGGACGGCCTGCTTCTCCTCGTCGCAGGCCGTCGAGGCCTGAACCAGCGCAGCTCGAATCAAAGCGTCAGAGCGAATCCAGCCAGAAGCTAGCTCCAAGCGCCCAGCCACCAGGAGAGGGTCCAGGACAGTGGAAGGAGTCGGAGAAACAACAGTTGGTGGAGTAGGAGGAGAGGACGGCAGTGTAACCACAACATCCTGAGGCAGGACCTGCTGCGCCCCAACAGCTGTGGCGATGGCATCAGGCAAAGATACCTCAGGAGCCACTTGGGCCACGGGGGCTGAACTCGCTCCAGCCAGCTCCACCAGGCCTCGCGAGGACGACCGGGCAGGAGAGGCCTGTGCCTTGCAGCCACCTTCTTTCGTGGGCAAAGGCGCTGCCCCAGATGGAACCTCAGGAGCCTCCTTCAGTTTCTTCACCGCAGGCGCCAGCCTAGCCAAGAGATACAGACATCAAGCCTCAACGACAAAGCAAGGAATAAAACAAGAATCAAGCACTTACTAGTCGCTGCTCGCGAGCTCGAGCAACCTCCGACCGTACTTGAAGCCTGAGAGACGGCTGCTGGGATCAGCCTCGAGAGGCTCGGAAGCAGGAGGCACGTCTGCGAATCGCCTTGGAGCCGGGGCAGACCCGAGGGGGATCAGCCCAGTCATGTCCTTCTTCCGGATCGGGGGCGAGCTCTTGCCGCCTCGCTCGCCGTCATCCTCATCGTCGCTCGGCAAGAGGCGGAGAGCGCGGGACCTACGCCGGGGGAGGGGCGCTTTCGACTCCCCGTCAGTAGCCTTGGAGTCAGGCCCACCTTCCCGCTCCTCTTCTTCCTCCTCTTCGCTGGAGTCGCCGGAGGACACGTTCACCATCGCCTGGGCCGCCGGGTCCTCGGGAGCCTCTGTGGGCACGGGCCCGTCCCCATTGAAGACGGGCATGGAATCCATCACCTTCTCCCAATCATCTCGAAGAAACAGGGGTACAGGGGCGCCTTCCAGCCTCGCCACGTCTCCTCCGACCAAAGATTGGAGGACCGCGGCCAGATCTTCATCGGCCAAGACCTCGGGGCTCAGGCGGGGCCTCCACAGCGGGAGCGAGTACTTGCGAAGCGGGACCACCTGGTGCTCCAGGAACTCCCTTAGGAGCGACGCACCAGTCAGCTTCGCCGTCGCCATGTTCCCTGGCCTCAGATCCGCGTCCATCTTCTCCAGCACCGGCTTCGTGCGAGGGTCCACAAGTTTCGCGCGAGACCAATCATCAGAGCTCGTGGCCTGCTCCGTGGGCAGAATCAGCCGAGGGTTTATGCGCCCGGCATCTACCATGACCCACTTGCTCCTGAAGCCCTCAATCCTCTTCCCGGGCTTCGAGATGGCGTTGGAGCTGCCATAAGCAACAAAGCTCGCACACGCGGAGATGGCGCCACGAGAGGTCCGAAGGGAGAAGTAGTGGTGCAGCAAGGCCACTGAGGGCTGCACTCCGACGTGAGCCTCACAATAGTAGGCGAAGATCGCCAGAAGAAGAACAGAGTTGGGGTGGAGATGCAGAGCTTGCAGATCGTAATGGCGGAGGACAGAGAAGAAAAACTCAGAAAAGGGAGGGACCAGACCGGCAGCAATGGCGCTTACGAAGAGCGGGTAGAAGGTGCTCCCTCGGGCCTTAGGAAGGGCGGAGCCGGCCTTGAACACCTTCGCCCCATCGACGCCTTGCACCGCCACCATCCGGCGCATCCGGGCAAGGCTCGCCTCTGACACATTCGGCGAGTCCAAGGCGGGCGAGTACCAAGATTCGGCCAGGGTCTGGCAAGGCGCCATGTCTTTCTAGGGCGCGCGGTCGAAGTAGATCTGGAGGTTTCGGAGGCAGAGAGGAAGGGCGCAAGAAAGGGGATCTGGGCAATGACCAGAGGAAGCAAGGGGAAGCCAAGCCTAGGCAGATGCCGCTCTTTTGTCGATTCACGCAGTTGCTGAGGCACCACGTCCAACCAACCGCCACGCGGCGCCCGAGGCCGCAGGCTGTTAGGGCCCGCGGTGCTTTGCACTTGCCCCTTCGCCTCTCCGCTCAGTCAAGTCCGGGCGCGCCTTGGGCCCGGGGGCTACTGTCGGCGTTCTAGGAATGGGGGTCCCCAGACTTGCCTGCCTGCGGCCTGCGGCGTGGCTCAAGGGCCGGCCCAGCACGGCCCATCTTCATCAGCACGAGCTCAAGACCCTCGCGAGGGGCTAAGCCTCGCGGGGCGGACGACAGGAGGCCTCCTCAGGCGTGACCTCGTCAGGCTGGCTCAGGAGGAGGCGGAGAGATCAAGGCGGGGTACCTCACGAGGTGCCCATGACGCAAGCCATGACGACCGAAGCCAGGCGGGCACCAGCCTGCGCAGAGTCCTTGTTTCCTCTTTGGTGCAAAGGGAGCAAGCGCAGGCGAGAGCATCAAGCAAAGGTGTCCATTTTGGTGCAACAAGACCAAGACCAGCAGAACGGCAGGATGGAGGTCATCGTGGAGCCCAAGCCGGCGTCACCACCAGAGCCTTTGGCAGGCAAGGACCAACTTTAGTCAAGATAAGTGTACTAGATGTTCCCCTTCAAAATGGCCAATTGTTGGCGCCCTTCCCGCTCAATATTTGGGAAGAGGCCCTGGGCCTTTGCCTATAAATAGGACTAGCCACCACAAGGTAGAGGCAATCGGATCCTCATCTAGAAACCGATCGAGAGAGCGACTGAACTCCCCAAGTAGTTCATCGCACCAGCCAAGAACAGACCCTCGCGAGGCTGTTCTCCCTTCTATTGTTCATCATCAGCCCAAGAGGCAATCCACCACACCACACACTGGAGTAGGGTATTACACCACAATGGTGGCCTGAACCAGTATAAACTTTGTGTCTCTTGTGTTGTTCCTTTGATTGCTTAGATCATAGCGAGGCGGTGAGGTGCAGGTAGGTAGAGGGCGAAATCTCCGCGCGCACCCTAGTGTTCGAACCTAGAGGGTCTGCCGAAACCCGAAATCCGACAACCCTGCAACCAAATAACAAAGAGTCTCTTGTGTCCCCAACACACCCAATACAATGGTAAATTGTATAGGTGCACTAGTTTGGCGAAGAGATGGTGATACAAGTGCAATATGGATGGTAGATAATGGTATTTGTAATCTGAAATTATAAAAATAGCAAGGTAACTAAAGATAAAAGTGAGCACAAATAGTATTGCAATGATAGGAAACAAGGCCTAGGGTTCATACTTTCACTAGTGCAAGTTCTCTCAAGAATAATAACATAGATAGATCATATAACAATCCCTCAACATGCAACAAAGAGTCACTCCAAAGCAACTAATAGCGGAGAACAAACAAAGAGATTATGGTAGGGTACGAAACCACCTCAAAGTTATTCTTTTGGATCAATCTATTCAAGAGTTCGTACTAGAATAACACCTTAAGACACAAATCAACCAAAACCCTAATGTCACCTAGATACTCCATTGTCACCTCAAGTATCCGTGGGCATGATTATATGATATGCATCACACAGTCTCAGATTCATCTATTCAACCAACACAAAGTACTTCAAAGAGTGCCCCAAAGTTTCTACCGGAGAGTCAAGAACGTGTGCCAACCCCTATGCATAGGTTCATGGGCGAAACCCGCAAGTTGGTCACCAAAACATACATCAAGTGGCACATGATATCCCATTGTCACCACAGATAAGCACGGCAAGACATACATCAAGTGTTCTCATAAAAGACTCAATCCGATAAGATAACTTCAAAGGGGAAAACTCAATTCATCACAAGAGAGTAGAGGGGGAGAAACATCATAAGATCCAACTACAATAGCAAAGCTTGGGATACATCAAGATCGTGCCATAGAGGGAACACAAGAGAGAGAGAGAGATCAAACACATAGCTACTGGTACATACCCTCAGCCCCGAGGGTGAACTACTCCCTCCTCGTCCAGAGCGCCGGGATGATGAAGATGGCCACCGGTGAAGGATCCCCCCTCCGGCAGGGTGCCGGGAAGGGCTCCCGAGAGGTTTTTTGTGGCTACAGAGGCTTGCGGCGGCGGAACTCCCGATCTATCTTGATATTCGATGTTTTTAGGGTACGTAGGCTTATATAGGAAAAAGAAGTCGGTCGGGAGGTGCTCGAGGGGCCCACGAGACAGGGGGGGCGCGCCCAGTAGGGGGGAGGCGCCCTCCTATCTCGTGGCCTCCTCGAGGCTCTTCTGACGTGAACTCCAAGTCTCCTGGATGATATTCTTCCCAAAAATAACGCTGCCGAAGGTTTCATTCCGTTTGGACTCCGTTTGATATTCCTTTTCTTCGAAATACTGAAACAAGCAATAAAACAGCAATACGGGTTGGGCCTCAGGTTAATAGGTTAGTCCCAAAAATAATATAAAAGTGTATAATAAAGCATGTAATCATTCAAAACAGATAATAAAATAGCATGAATGCTTCATAAATTATAGATACGTTGGAGACGTATTAGTCGCCTCCCTTCCGATCTTATCCCATGGATACCGGTAATGCCCCTGTTTCCTCTTGTTCTTAGGATTCCTTTTGTTGAATCCTTCATCTAGGGCCTTGCTTGTACTCCCGCATTTTTGGCCAAATGGTTGGTGGGAGAGATCCTTATATACTCCTCCTTTTCTTGTGCGTAGTTAGAAGTAGGAATATTGCATCTAGACTCAAAGTAGGGTTGTAGCCGTTCTTCAACTCGGCAGATCCGCTCTCACCGGTACTAGCACTCCTCGTGAGCGGTACTACCACTATGGCGGTTCTACCAGTCGAACAACCGGAACAACCGCTTTCTCTGAACCCATCTGCACTGTTCTTGTTCTAGTTATGAACATGAGATTTATTCTTCTGATCTTGTGTACATTCCTCTCATCTTTGCTGCGGTATCTATGTGCTCTTTGTGTGTGTTTGTAGGTGGCTCTAGCTCTCGTGCTACTCAGAAGCCTTAGAACACCAAGAAGAGGGCCCGTAGGGGCAAACCATCGGATGACAGTCTCGCGAAATTGTGCTCCCTACCAAAGCCACTCGCCGGGAGAAGTCTGTTGCTGCCAAGCAGCGTGATGTGATAGCTATGCACAAATGGAAGCTTTCGGACTGGGAAAAGTTCCGTTTCCAGGATCCCTACACTGTGTCGCCGCATCAACGGTGGAACAACCCTCAGTTCCGGAATGAGTTGCAGTTAAGGGTTGTGTCAGAAATTTTCGAGCACCACAAGAACAAGTTCACCCGAATGTGGTCCATTGACATCGATCACTGGAGGAACAACCTTGTTTACTTTGGAGAGGCTCTGGAGATCTGTGAGGAGTTTGATTTGATCAAGCTCATGACTGTGAATTGTGACTTCGATGTGTAGCTCATTCATCAGTTCTATGCTACAGTCCACTTCGGCACCGATGATGCGCGTCACCTGTCCTTTATGTGCTGTGATGAGTTCTTTCATGTCCCTTGGAGAGCCTTCTGCAATGCTCTTGGCTATGAGGATACTGGGTTGAAGGGTCAATGTGGTCTCCGTCCTCACGGCCGAGCCCACCCCATGGACAAGGTGAAGCTTGCCCCTTTGTACATCTCGGGTCATGGTATCGTGGGTAAATCCAATGACCTTCTGCCAGTCTATGATATTCTGCATCATGTGTTCCGTTGTGTGCTGCTACCCAAGGTTGGGAATCAAGACGATATTTATGGTTATCTTGTGGATTTTCTTGTGGCCATGAAGACCAAAAGGGGTTCCGGTGCCACGTTTGATGTCTCCAAGTGGATGTGGGAGGAGATGTACAATATGGTGTGGTACCGCAAGGTACCGATCTATGCTCCTTTTGTGATGCAGTTTTTGAACTCCATTTTGGCAGTCCGTAGGCCAGGAGAACCTCTCACCACTCCAGCTAATCTCACGGAGCATGAGGTTAAGGTGTTGAGGAAGAAGAAGCAAAAGACTCCTCGTTTTTCTACGGGCAATCAGGAGGATGTGTATGCTACCTCGAACGACAATGACTTTGAGTTGGAGGCTGGGGCCCAGCTCACTTGGATTGAGAAGCTGACTACCAAGATCAAGAAGACTTTTTTCTTGCAGACTCATATTCAGAAGAAGCTCTACCAGGCTCATGTTGCTGAGAAGATGGCGCGTCGCAGGCAGATTCAGTTGATGAAGCACCTTAATGTGCCAGATGTGAAGAGTGGCTCTGAGAAGACCATCACTCTTGAGGATACGTGGTTCTTGGAGAACTGTTAGTGGTCTGATGGAGAGCCTGCTACCTCTGATGTTCGTGGTCCTAAGGGTGTCATCGCGGAGTCTGAGGGGATTGAGGAGTCTGAGGGTGCTGATGATGCTGATGATGATTCTGATAGCTCTGCGGCATCTGGCGAGGAGATCTACTAAGCCCCGGGGCGTTAGTTTCGCTCTTTTCCTTTTTGGTGTCTTGATGCCAAAGGGGGAGAGAGCTCTATTAGGTCACGGGAGTTGCATGGGGGGTTCTTTTGCAGTTGTTCTTGTGATTTCATTTGCAGTTGCTCTTTCTAGTGTCTTGTGAACTTGTCCTATGTTGTGACTTTGTGCATGATGTAAGACATGCGTCCCTTATCTATTTATCTATGCACTCTTCTTTCAGTAGAGCTTGCATGCTAATATTATGCTAATACGTGCTTTATGTATGGTATATGTGTTTCGCTTTCACTGGTTGGTCTATAAAATCTAGGGGGAGCATTGATCCTAGTGTGAGCATTTTGCATTCTCAAAGCAAACTTAAATAGTGCTCACACTCAGGGGGAGCCCCGTCTATATTTTCTATATCTCCCGTGCTTTGCGAGTGGTTGTCATCATCCACCAAAAAGGGGGAGATTGTAAGGGCATCTTCTGCCTTAGGGTTTTGGTGATGATGATAACAATCGTGTGGACTAATCGTGCGACCTAGTTCTCTCAGGTACACTTTGTGCGGCGCAAGACGGTTAGGCCTTCCCTCTATGTGAAAAAGATCTAAGACAGAGTTTCCGACGTTTTTATTTCTTTGGTCGTAGGATATCGGTATTTTTAAGAGGGAATCCACATCGAAAGGTATCGGGTGAATCTCTACACGTACACATTCTTTGCACCCACCATATACCCTCTGTTCGAGGAGATAGAGGTTCCCAAAGTCCTCTGTGACTGTGCAGGTTTGCTCATGGCGGTAGTACCGCTCTCTTGAGCGGTTGTACCGCTGGCATGCAGTTCCGGTCAAACCACCGCTCCAAGTACCGCTCAGGGGTGACACCCTTCTGTACCGGGTACAGTGGTAGACCGGTGATGGAACGGAAGTTCTGGTTTGTCTTGACAAACCACTACTACCGGTGTTCAGGGCGATAGTACCGCCTGAAACTCCACCGCCCAGGAATTGCTGGTCCAGCGGTAGCTCCGGCCCTACCACCGCTCCAACTACCGGTCTAGGGTGAAAACCTTCTGATTGTGCAGCGGTAGTTGAGCGGTGGTGGAACGATAGTTCTGGTTTATTCTGATATACCAGTACTACCGGTTGCCCCACCGGAAGTACCGCCCTGGTGCCCTAGCAGGGGTTTCCTGCATTCACCAGTTGTACTGGTGATCCTTGCGGAAGTACCGCTCCTATGTCTTTCTACGCATAATAGTTGGATCTGAGGGGACCCTATTTAAGGAGGTGCTTCTCCCACCTCCCACCTATCTCTTGCCTCTCTCTCTCTCCTCCATTAATGCCCTTGAAGCTTTCTTGCCCGATCTCTCTCTCTAGCCACTCAAACTTGTTGATTTGCTAGGGATTGAAGGAGGAGACCTAGATCTACACTCTCACCAAAGGAAACTTGATTCCCCATACTTTCTTGTGTGGATTTTTATTACTCTTAGGTGCTTGGGCGCCCTAGTCAGAAGAGGTCACTTAAGAGCCACATTACATTGTGGTGAAGCTACGGGGTTTCGTTGGGAGCCTCCAATTAAGTTGTGGAGAGAGCCCCAACCTTGTTTGTAAAGGTCCGGTTGCCACCTTCAAGGGCACCAATAGTGGAATCACGGCATCTTGCATTGTGTGAGGGTGTGAGGAGAATACGGTGGCCCTAGTGGCTTCTTGGGGAGCATTGTGCCTCCACACCGCTCCAACGGAGATGTACTTCCCTTCAAAGGGAAGGAACTTCGGTAACACATCCTCGTCTCCATCGGTTCCACTTTTGGTTATCTCTCACCTTTACTTGTACAAGCTATATTGTGTTATATCCTTTGCTTGCTTGTGTGCTTATTGTTGTTGCATCATATAGGTTGCTCACCTAGTTGCATATCTAGACAACCTACTTTGATACAAAGTTTAATTTGGTAAAGAAAAGCTAAAAATTGTTAGTTGCCTATTCACACCCCCTCTAGTCAACTATATCGATCCTTTCAGTCGGTATCTTCATACCTAGTTCAATCTCGTTACCGGCAAGTCTCTTTACTCGTTCCGTAATACATCATCCTGTAACTAACTCATTAGTCACTTTGCTTGCAAGGCTTCTTATGATGTGTATTACCGAGAGGGCCTAGAGATACCTCTCCGAAACTTAGAGTGACAAATCCTAATCTTGATCTACGCCAACTCAACAAACACCTTCAGAGATACCTGTAGAGCATCTTTATAATCACCCAGTTACGTTGCGACGTTTGATAGCACACAAGGCATTCCTCCGGTATCCAGGAGTTGCATAATCTCATAGTCGAAGGAATATGTATTTGACATGAAGAAAACAATAGCAATAAAACTGAACGATCAATATGCTAAGCTAACGCATGGGTCTTGCCCATCACATCTTTCTCCTAATGATGTGATCCCGTTATCAAATGACAACTCATGTTCATGGTTAGGAAACCTTAACCATCTTTGATCAACGAGCTAGTCAAGTAGAGGCTCACTAGGGACACAGTGTTTGTCTATGTATTCACACATGTATTTAGGTTTCCGATCAATACAATTCTAGCATGAATAATGAACATTTATCATGAATAAGGAAATATAAAATAACAACTTTATTATTGTCTCTAGGGCATATTTCCTTCACGCCCAACATGCGACACGTGGTGATGGTGCCCTGGATTAGGAGGTGCACACCACGGTCCCTTGCCATTTATGGGTCGGGCCAAGTGCACACCACAGTCGCTTGCCATTTATGGGCCGGTTCAAGGACCCACCGGCAATTGGAAAATGGGCCATGCCCTGCATGGCCCTTGGGTACTCAAGATGGAATTCTCCGAAGACTTAGCGTACACTTCAAGGCGTATTCAAATGATCGGCATGTTATGCCTATTTGTAGCCGACATACTTGTAACCCAAAATACCCGTAGTGCCTATATGTGCCAAAGGATTTACTTTGTAGAGGCATAGTTGAACAATTTAGAAATCAATCATACGATCTCGATGTAGACCATCCTGTAGTTTATACCCCATCCACAGTCAATAAAATACAAGTAGGACGTAGAGTCTTAACTCTTCGAGAGGGCCCGAACCTGGGTAAATGCCGTGTCCCTTTACTTTCTGTTACCATTGTGCCAAGCTCACCAGTTCGAGACCCCTACCCGAGATCCACCGGTTGTAGTGCCGACATGTGGCGGCGACTGAGAGGGCGCTGACCCTTGCAGGGCACCTGCAAGGTGTACCCCTTAATTAGTTGCTCTCACAGCGAGATCACTACGAGCGGCAATGAGTGAATGCGTTGATGGGTCGGCCCGATTCGCTCGCCCGTAGGTTATTCCTAATGGAAACTAGTACGAGCAAGACATAGACATGGTGAGTGGCTCTTAAGGGGAGCAACTAATTAAGGAGTACTCCTTGGGAGACCCCGCAAGGGTCACTTTTGGTGGGCTGGGAGTGCGCCACTTGACGGCTTTTAGCCGCCGCCACGTGTCGCGTGCTGGGCACTCTTTCTGGATTTTATTTATATTTTTTATGCATTTTCGGCTTTTAGGTGATTTTTCTGATTTTTTTTCTGCGAAAAACACATTTTTTCCTGGCGAGAGACACAGATTTCCTTTCGTGAGAGACACAGTTGTACCTCTTATTTTTTTTATCTTTTCCTGAGAGACACAGATTTACTTCTCGTGGAGGCGCAAATTTGCTTCCACGAGAGATACAGATTTGCTTCTGCGAGAGACATAACTGTGCCTCTTGGAAAAAGGAGGAAAAATCACTTTTTTCCCGCGAGAGGCACAAATTTACTTCTGCATAGATTTGTTTCGCGAGAAATACATTTTTGCTTCTGCGAGAGACATAACTGTGCCTCTTGGAAAAAGAAAGAAAAACACTTTCTTTTTGTTCGCACGGCTAGCTAGCTAGCTCGATGCGCGTCTCCCGACTGCGGCCGCGCCCGCTAGCCGCCAGTCCCCGGAGTCCCGCCGCCGCCCCGGCCGCCCTGGCCTTCGTCCGCGCGCCGCGGCCATCCTGTGTCTTCCTCGTCCGCTTGTCCGCCGGCGGCTGGCCGATTTCAAGTTGGCTTGAGGAAGATGACGACCAAAAAAAGCTAGCTGTGGGTATATTCAGAGAATATTCCTTTTTACGGGTCAATTGTACGGGCTCTGTTCGGTCGCAGCTAAAATCGGTCCTTATAATGCGTTTTTCTCATACCGTAAAACACTTGTACTGGTCGCAGTTTTAAGGGGTCTGCTAGTGATGCCGGTGCGTGGTCAATGGCCAAAGTCCTGGTACGTACACTCATCACTTGTGTGTACCCATGCGTGTTTGACGTGGACGGAGACTAATAAAATCAACAGTTAGCTGAGCTGGTCAACCTCAACCTACGTACGCTGATAGACCAACTATTACTAAGTTCTGTGATTCTGTCGTTTCTCAAACTTGCCCTAGTTAAACTCAAGCCACTGACTTGAACATGGACGACTTGGGTACGTCGTTGCGTGCTGGTCAATGTTATGATTATTTTTTCCTAAATTTTACCAAGGTAGGTTAACAGGAAGGGTTGGTTTTTTCAGGCTGGCATATGTCATTGACAAATTAAGTTGTCGCTGATTACGTGAAATAACCTCACCGCTCGTTAATTCGTCATTTTAGTCTGCACTGACTATGTCGTTGATTCATCCTCTTCAATTTTCATTACGCGCTGGTGCAGCTGAGACGTACCACTGACTACCTGAACGACTGGAGCGCGTACGTAGTTGGGTGCTGGCTTGCATATCTCACTGACAAATTAATTTGGTGTCCGCTGATTAGGTGAAATGACCTAACCGCACGCTGATTCGTCATTTTAGTCTACGCTTGCTAGCTAGGTCGTCGATCCTTCTTCAAAATTCGCTCCGGTGCAGCTGCGACGTACCCGTCGTTTGGTGCTGCCTACAGTTGTATATAAACAGAGGCACTCCATGGATCAAAGCGTCCAACTCGAAATACACACCGTAAGCTTTGACCTAGCTACCTAACTATACTCGACAAGCTATCTGGCCAGGCGGTTCATCATGTCGACGGATCAAGGCGCCGGGCTCAGGCTGGAACGAGCCGCGGACCGGCGACTAGATCGTCCCCAGAGTCCTCCGATGGGAAGCGGCGACAAACATAACGGCCATCAGCTATCCATCTCGGTTCCTCGTGCATCAGCACTAGAGGCACCTCTGCTGGAGGGACCTAGCCGAACTCCCGAGGAAGGCGGAGGATCAGCTGGTGGCGGGGGTAAGCCTGCAAGTTGTTGCTGCTCCTGCCGGATAATGTGATGGTCGAAGGGGGAGATCAATCGATGTTTGGTGGCTGACCCAGGGCGGTTTGCCGGGACGAACAGTCTTTGATGCTGCGCTGTGCGCTGCTGGGTTTTACCGAAGTGTGGACACCCCTGCTTGCCCCTATGGTGATTCATACTATTGGAAAATATAGCCACCAATTTATGATTTACATGCTTTTTAATTTTGATCTATTTGTCTTGTAGTCTGGCATCGTTTGTTTCAGTTTTTCATCAACCTCTTTGAATGTAATACGTATGTTGGGCTTTTGTATTACGGTTGTGCTAATTCTCAGTCGACTGAGAATTACTCAAGTCTCAGTCGACCAAGTTACGTGGGATTTGTTCGCTATCTCGGCCCTAACTACACGATCGATTGTTTGTTCGTATCTTTGCTTCTGGGCTTTTTGTTTCTTCCTGGGCCGTTGTTTCACTCATGTACTTGGGCTTCTATGTGATTATTTTTGGTCTCGTGAGCAGTGAAACCATTGATTTTTTCTGTTTTTCCTTTTTGATCGAGAGGATCGTGTGACCCCTTTTGGCCTTCTTTTTTTTTTGTATTATCAACGACTTTTGCAATGTGTAGGTTTGAGTAGTGGTATAAACTTCACTTACCTAGTATTTATTAGGTTTAATTTTTTTTATTTTCCATTTGTTTTTGTTTAAATTTAGTCATTTTGTTTTTTATTTTATTTATCAACCCATCCGGCGATCGCGTGCAATTAAGGGTGGGTGTAGTATTTGTCTTTTTTTGTTTTGGCTTTGCTAAATCTTTGTCAACTCGCTGACCGTTTTATGGATTTTGTTGTTCTGCTATTTTTGTAAAAAAATTGTTCTATTTTCTTTTTTTTCTTATGTCACTTTTATTTTCTTCTTTTAGTTTATTTTTATTTTTCTTATTTTATTGATACTTTTTTGGAGCACGGCTTAAAAACGTGCATTATGCTAATTCTGGATGACTATTGTTAACACATATCTAAGTCGTTCACACGTCAAATGAAATGTAATAAGTCTTGTGCTTTCTCCCAGTGGGCATTATGGTTTTTCGTGTGCCACGTTTGCTTTGTTCTTGTTTCTCGTGCATGTGGTGTCGGTCTGTGGGGTTTCCGAATCATTCCTTTTTTGTTTTTTATTTTGGCCGTAGGCTTTTTGACGTCTATGCAAATTACATGTTTCGGATGTATATGTGCGATAATATCGTCTTTTCTAGGTTTTTTTAAGAGGTGGATGATCTGATAAATGTATGTGTAATAGCTCGTGTCCACAAACCTAGCAACACTAATGGTTGCATTTTTTTTGTTATTGTCCCATCGCCTGAAAAAAACACACAAATATGATTCATTCCACAGGGAATAAATGCATTTTTCTATCCAGAAAAATGTCTCTTTTCTTTAGTTGCATGTCTATCTCTATATATGCAACTGCAAGTGTCCCCCACCCCTGCGACTGAATTGCATGTCTTAAGCATGCCCGCAAGTCTATGGTGTTTTATTGAGGGACAGGAAAGTTGCAGGTTTGTTGCTAAGCATGCAACTTCACATGTCACCCCAACTGCAAGTTCATGTCTTCAACGTGACTACAACTCACTGGTATTTTACTAGAGGTAGGGGTAGTTGCATATATGCCGCTAGCCGCGCAACTGCAAAGTGTCACCTCGGGCTTCAACTTTATGTCTTCAACGCTACAACAATTCAGTGGTGTTTGTCGGGGAAGGGGGCAATTGCATATTTACTACTAGGCATGCAACTACAAGTGTCGCTCCAGTTGCAACAACATGTCTTCAACATGATTGCAACTTAGTGGTGTTTTGTCTGTGGATGGGGTAGTAGCGCCACTAGGCATGTAACTGCAAGTGTTGCCCCCAACAGCAAATATGTCGTGATTTTTGGTGGGGGAAGGAAAGTTCCATGTCTGCCACTAGGGACGCATGCAACTACAAGTGTCACCCCCGACTACAATTGCTTCTCTACAATGCAACTACAATTCTGTGTTGTTTTGTCAGGAGGGATTGTTGCATGTCTACCACTAGGCGTGCAATTTTAAGTGTTGCCACCGACTGCAACTCTGTGGTGTTTTTGTTAGGAAAGTGAGGGTGGTTGCATATGTGTCACTAGGCACGCAACTACAAGTGTCACCCCTGACTACAACTCTAAGGTATTTTCTAGGAATCGAAGTTGCATGTCCATCACTAGGCATGCAATTGCAAGTATTGCTCCTGACTGCAACTGCATGTCTTCAATGTGACTGCAACTCTATGTTGTTTTGTTGGGAAGGGGCAGTTGCATGTCTGTTACTAGGCATGCAACTACAAGTGTTGTCCACGTCTGGAACTATGTGATGTATTTTGTTGGGGAGAGGGGGCAGTTGCATGTCTGCCACTAGGCACGCAACTGCAAGTGTCGCCCCTAACTGCCACTCTAAGTTGTTTTCTAGGAGTGGTAGTTGCATGTCCATCCCTAGCATGCAAGTGCAAGATTGCCGCCCGAGTATAACTTCATGACATGTTCAGTGCCAAAATAAAAGTAAACTAACCATTTATGATAGAATAACTTGAGAAATATGGATATGCCGTTCCTTTTTGTTGTTGTGCCCTTGATTTCTAGCTTTCAAGCTGCATGAAAAATAAATCATTTTTAAACATAAAGAGACTGTAAAAATTGATAGATGAAAATAAAAGCTTGAGCATAGTACCTCCTTCAGTTTCATCCCACGATAGTTTTTCACATGAAAGCGTCAAACTATCACCTCATCAGGAATAGTATGCAACGTAGCTTGTCCAGATCAACTATTTCAGGCATACTGCTAGTTGTGGATTTTGCAAAATATCTCTCGGTTAGCTCTCCTAGCAATGTCAAATAGTTAAATGATGATACATAAATTGACGTACAACAAGTCACTATTACTATAGTCTGTATATTTTATTCTACTCCCAACAGAACTGAACCTATTGAGGAGTGGTTAACTTATTCATACGAAATTGTTATATGAAGCTAGATTGAATCAACCTAATTACCAACTTGTACGGTTGTACCTTTTAAGCATGGTATCAGAATAGACTAATACTTTGAAAATTAGAAGGGAGAGATTAGAACTGAACCTAGGGCTTGATGAGTAGCGCTCGTATTTTC